>NC_087364.1:35625877-35809414 GCF_030014295.1 Loxodonta africana
CATAGAGAGATAGTATTGGAAGGATAAATGCACTGCGATGTCGTTTTTCAGAGGAAGCCTTGCGTTTGCAAGAGCAAATGAGGAATTCATTGCAGGAGAGACGAAGGAAAGAAAAGTTTCTCTCATCGTGGTTGTTTGCTCAGAGGACTGGATGAAGCTAGGGATTCTCCCTTTCACTGAGAAACGTGTAGCTGCTGTTGCCTCTGCGCTGTCTTTTTTGCAAAGAGAGTGTAGTTACACACTTTGAACTGTGCAAATGCACCGGCGTTTGCTAGGATTTCACCAAGCGCTTTGTTTTCCCTGGGCAAAAATGAGCCTTCACAATAGCTTAATGCCGACACTGCATACTCGTTCCAGTTCGAGAACAGGGCTACTGCAAAGGAGTTTTCCGGAGGAAACCTTCCCACCGCGAAGGGCAGATATGCCGAGCTTACTGCACAAAAGTGAAACCAATGCCGGTAATCTCATTCTAACTGCTTTTGTCAGAGGAATGGATGAAGTCAGAGTGTTCTTTTTTTCACTGAGATACACAAAATCTGATGTTGCCTCTGAGCTCTGTTCTTGGCAAATAACTGAAACTGACATCCATTCATGTGGAGAAACACATGGCTTTGCTAGGATATCTCTATGCACTGTGCTTTTCCTGGGCCTCACTGTACCAGTAGTATCTCGTCAGGGCAACACTGCATAGGATTTACTCTGCCAGGAGAGAGTTTACTGCTTTGTAGTTTGTGCTAGAAACCTTGCCTTCGCAAGTGGAAACTGACCGAGTTCAGGCAGGAAAGAGAATACAAAAGGCTTTTTTTCTCCCTGGGTGCTTTCACAATCTCTTAAGGCTAAAACTATGTCGTCGGCTCCTCTGGAATTACAAATGCACTTCGATGTAGCTTTTCCAGAAGAAGCCTTGCGTTTGCAAGAGCAAATGAGGAATTCATTGCAGGAAAGAGGAAGGAATAAAGTTTCTCTCCTTATGCCTGCTTTGCTCAGAGGACTGGATGAAGTCAGGAGTTCTTCCTTTCACTGAGAAACATGCAGGCTGCTGTTGCCTGTGCGCTCTCTTATTTGGAAAAGAGTCTGTAGTTAGACGCTTTGAACTGTGGAAAGGCACCGGGGTTTGTTAGGATTTCCCCAGGCGCTTTGCTTTCCCTGGGCCAAAACGAGCCTTCACAATAGCTTAAGGCTAACACTGCATACTCGTACCACTTCCAGAACACGGCTACCACAAGGCATTTCTCCCTATCCCTACCCCCAAACCGAACCCTAAGCCTAACCCAAAACCTAACCCTAAACCTAACCCTAACACTAACCCAAACACCTAACCCTAATACTAACCTAAACCTCATCCTTAACCTCAACTTCACCCTAAACCTAAACCTAACCCTAACCCTAAAACTAAATTAACCCTAAACTATCACCTAACGCTAGCCCTAACCCTAAACCTAACCCTAACCCTAACTCTAACCCTAACCCTAACCGTACCACCCTGAAACATCAGCTTAACTGTAAACCTAACACTAACCCTCACATGAACCCCGTACCCTTTCCCCAACCGTAACCCTATCCCTAATCCTAACCCTAACCCTGACCTAAACCTAACCCTTACTCTAATCCTAAACTTAACCCTAACCGTAACTCTACCCTAACCCTAACCCCTAAACCTAACAATCACTCTCAACTTGACCCTAACCCTAACCCTAAACCCTAGCACTAACTCTAACTCTAAACCTAACCCTAACCCTAACCTAGCCCTCCCCTTTACAGTAAACCTAGCCTTAACCCTAACCTTACCCCTACCTAAACCTAAACCTAACCCTAACACTAACTTTAAACCAAACTCCAACCTTAACCCTAACCCTCACTATTAACTGCAACTTCACCCTAACCCTAACCCCAACTCTAACCCTAACCCTAACCTTAACAATTAACCTAAACTAAAACCTCACCTTAACTCCAAACTAACCGAACCGTCACCCTAGCCCTTAACCATTTATATCCCCAACCCTAAACCTAACGCTATCCCTAACACTAACCCTAAACGAACGGTAACCCTAATCCAACGCTAACGCTAACATTAACCCTAAACATCAGCCTACACTAACCATAAACCTAACCCTCCACCCTGAACCAAAGGTCTAACACTATCTATAATCCTAACCCTAATCCTAACCCTTATCCTATCCCTCAACCTTCATCTAAACTTCACACTAACCTTAAACCTAAACCTAACCCTAAACATAACCCCTAACCCTAACCCGAATCCTAAACCTAGCCTTCACACTACCTCAACACAAACCCAAACTCTAGCTCTAACCATAAAAATAACCCTCACCCTATCCTAAACTTCATCCAAACCCTAACCCTAATCTTAATCCTAAACCTAACCCAAACCCTAACCTCGAACCTAATTCGAACCATAAAGCTAGTCCATCTGTAACCCTGAACCTAACCCTTACGATAGCCCTGAACCGAACCTTAAACCTAATCCTAATCCTAACCCTAGACGTAATCCTAACCCTAACCCTAACACTCACTCTAACCTTGACCCCAAATAGAACACTAACTCTAACCCTAATCCGGAACCTAAACGTAAATCTTACACTGCAACTAACCCTAACCGTAAACCTAACCGAAACTCTACCTCTCACCCTAATCATAACACCCTAAACCCTCACTTAACTCTAAAACTAACCGTAACCCTCACGCTAACCCCTAACCGTATCCCCAAACCTAACCCTGATGCTAAACCTAGCCCTAACCCGAACACTAACCTGAACCCCTAGCCATAACGATAACCCTAACCCTAACCCAAAGCCTCACCCCAACACCAAAGCCTAACCCAAACCTTAACCCTAACTCTGACTCTAACTCTAACACTAACCCGAAACCGAATCATAAACCTAACCCTAACCCTAAACCAAATCTAACCATGACCAGAACCACAATTCCTAAGCGGAACCCTCACATAAACCCTAACCATAAACTACAACTCTAACCCCTAACACCTTACCATAACCATACTCCTAACCCTACCCAACTCTGACCCTAACCCTAACCCTCACCCCAACCAAAACGCCTAATACAACCCGCAAACCTAACCCTAACCGTAACACTAAACTTAATCCTAACCTAAAATCTAACCCTAACCCTAAAACTAAACAGAACCCGTAACCTTAACCCTAACCCTAAACATAACCTTAACACTAACCTGAAAACGAACCCAAACCTTAGCCATAAACCTAACCCTCACCCTATCTTAAACTTCACTCTATTCCTAACCCAAAGCTAACGCTGACTTTAACCCTAACCCTAAACCTAACCCTAACCTTAACCTTGGCCCACCTCTAACCCTAAACCTAACCCTTAAAATATCTCTGGCGCTGAGCCTCACCCTAAACCTAATCCTAAACCTAACCCTCACCCTAACCCTAACCTAACCGTAACCTAACTTTAAGCCTACCACAAACTTAAACCTAACCCTATCCCCTAACCCTAACTCTAACCCTAAACATAGCCCTAACTCTAACCCTAACCGTAACACTTACCCAAAACCCTCACCTTAACTGTAATCCTAACTCTAACTCTTACTGGAACCCTAAATTCAACCCTAATTATAACCCTATCCTAAACCTAACTGAAACACTAACCCGACCCTAACTCTAACCCTAATCCTTAGCCTAAACCGAACCTTAACCTTAAACCTAACCCGAAGCACTAACCCTAACTCTAACCCTAACCCTAAACCGAACCCTCACTCTTAACCAAAATTTCACCCTAACCATAGCCCTAAACCTACCCTAACTTCATTCAAACCCTAACCCTAACCAAAAGTAACCTAACACTAAACCTAACCCTAACTCTAAACCTAAACCAAAACCTAACCCTAACCCTGTTCCAAACCTGTACCCTAACCCCTAACCCTAAACCTCTCGCTTAACATAAACTTCACTCTAACTCTAACCCTAAAACTAAACATAACACTAAATCTCCCCCTAACCCTGACCCTAACCCTACTCCTAAGCGTAAAACTAACCCTAACCCTAAACTAAACCCTAGCCCTGACCCTAACTCGAACTCTAACGCTAATCCTAACCCTAAAACTTACCCTACACGCTCAGCTCAAATGGAAACCTAGCACTAACCCTCACCCTAACATCTAAACCTGACCCCAACCCTTAACCTAACCCTATCTCGAACCTTAGCCTAGCCGTAAACCTAACCACGACTTAACCCTATTACTTACCCTAACCCTAACTCTAAACCTAACCTTAACCCTAAACTTAATCCTAACCTTAACCCTAACCCTAACCCCCAACGCTAAACGTACACGCAACCCTCACCCTTAACAACTTCACCCTAAGCCTAACCCTAAACCGAACCCTAACTCTAACCCTAAACCTAACCCTATACCTGATCGTAAATTGACCCGAAAAAATAACCCTAACACTAAGCTTCACCCTAACCTAACCCTCACCTTAACCGAAACACCAAACCCTAACCCTCATCCTTAACCTAAATTTCACCCTAAACCTAAGCCTAAGCCTAACCCTAAAACTAAACCTAACCCTAAACTATCGCCTAACTCTAGCCCCGACCCTAAACCTAACCCTAACTCTAACCTTAACCCTAACCCTAACTCTAACCTTAACCCTAACCGTAGCACCCTAAAATATCAGCAGGAAAGAGAATACAAAAGGCCTTTTCTCCCTGGGTGCTTTCACAATCTCTTAAAGCTAAAACTATGTCGTCGCTCCCCTGGAAGGATAAATGCACTGCGATGTCGTTTTTCAGAGGAAGCCTTGCGTTTGCAAGAGCAAATGAGGAATTCATTGCAGGAGAGACGAAGGAAAGAAAAGTTTCTCTCATCGTGGTTGTTTGCTCAGAGGACTGGATGAAGCTAGGGAGTTCTCCCTTTCACTGAGAAACGTGTAGGCTGCTGTTGCCTCTGCGCTGTCTTTTTTGCAAAAGAGAGTGTAGTTACACACTTTGAACTGTGCAAATGCACCGGCGTTTGCTAGGATTTCACCAAGCGCTTTGTTTTCCCTGGGCAAAAATGAGCCTTCACAATAGCTTAATGCCGACACTGCATACTCGTTCCAGTTCGAGAACAGGGCTACTGCAAAGGAGTTTTCCGGAGGAAACCTTCCCACCGCGAAGGGCAGATATGCCGAGCTTACTGCACAAAAGTGAAACCAATGCCGGTAATCTCATTCTAACTGCTTTTGTCAGAGGAATGGATGAAGTCAGAGTGTTCTTTTTTTCACTGAGATACACAAAATCTGATGTTGCCTCTGAGCTCTGTTCTTGGCAAATAACTGAAACTGACATCCATTCATGTGGAGAAACACATGGCTTTGCTAGGATATCTCTATGCACTGTGCTTTTCCTGGGCCTCACTGTACCAGTAGTATCTCGTCAGGGCAACACTGCATAGGATTTACTCTGCCAGGAGAGAGTTTACTGCTTTGTAGTTTGTGCTAGGAAACCTTGCCTTCGCAAGTGGAAACTGACCGAGTTCAGGCAGGAAAGAGAATACAAAAGGCTTTTTTTCTCCCTGGGTGCTTTCACAATCTCTTAAGGCTAAAACTATGTCGTCGCTCCTCTGGAATTACAAATGCACTTCGATGTAGCTTTTCCAGAAGAAGCCTTGCGTTTGCAAGAGCAAATGAGGAATTCATTGCAGGAAAGAGGAAGGAATAAAAGTTTCTCTCCTTATGCCTGCTTTGCTCAGAGGACTGGATGAAGTCAGGGAGTTCTTCCTTTCACTGAGAAACATGCAGGCTGCTGTTGCCTGTGCGCTCTCTTATTTGGAAAAGAGTCTGTAGTTAGACGCTTTGAACTGTGGAAAGGCACCGGGGTTTGTTAGGATTTCCCCAGGCGCTTTGCTTTCCCTGGGCCAAAACGAGCCTTCACAATAGCTTAAGGCTAACACTGCATACTCGTACCACTTCCAGAACACGGCTACCACAAGGCATTTCTCCCTATCCCTAACCCCAAACCGAACCCTAAGCCTAACCCAAAACCTAACCCTAAACCTAACCCTAACACTAACCCAAACACCTAACCCTAATACTAACCCTAAACCTCATCCTTAACCTCAACTTCACCCTAAACCTAAACCTAACCCTAACCCTAAAACTAAATTAACCCTAAACTATCACCTAACGCTAGCCCTAACCCTAAACCTAACCCTAACCCTAACTCTAACCCTAACCCTAACCGTACCACCCTGAAACATCAGCTTAACTGTAAACCTAACACTAACCCTCACATGAACCCCGTACCCTTTCCCCAACCGTAACCCTATCCCTAATCCTAACCCTAACCCTGACCTAAACCTAACCCTTACTCTAATCCTAAACTTAACCCTAACCGTAACTCTACCCTAACCCTAACCCTAAACCTAACAATCACTCTCAACTTGACCCTAACCCTAACCCTAAACCCTAGCACTAACTCTAACTCTAAACCTAACCCTAACCCTAACCTAGCCCTCCCCTTTACAGTAAACCTAGCCTTAACCCTAACCTTACCCCTACCTAAACCTAAACCTAACCCTAACACTAACTTTAAACCAAACTCCAACCTTAACCCTAACCCTCACTATTAACTGCAACTTCACCCTAACCCTAACCCCAACTCTAACCCTAACCCTAACCTTAACAATTAACCTAAACTAAAACCTCACCTTAACTCCAAACCTAACCCTAACCGTCACCCTAGCCCTTAACCATTTATATCCCCAACCCTAAACCTAACGCTATCCCTAACACTAACCCTAAACGAACGGTAACCCTAATCCAACGCTAACGCTAACATTAACCCTAAACATCAGCCTACACTAACCATAAACCTAACCCTCCACCCTGAACCAAACGTCTAACACTATCTATAATCCTAACCCTAATCCTAACCCTTATCCTATCCCTCAACCTTCATCTAAACTTCACACTAACCTTAAACCTAAACCTAACCCTAAACATAACCCCTAACCCTAACCCGAATCCTAAACCTAGCCTTCACACTAACCTCAACACAAACCCAAACTCTAGCTCTAACCATAAAAATAACCCTCACCCTATCCTAAACTTCATCCAAACCCTAACCCTAATCTTAATCCTAAACCTAACCCAAACCCTAACCTCGAACCTAATTCGAACCATAAAGCTAGTCCATCTGTAACCCTGAACCTAACCCTTACGATAGCCCTGAACCGAACCTTAAACCTAATCCTAATCCTAACCCTAGACGTAATCCTAACCCTAACCCTAACACTCACTCTAACCTTGACCCCAAATAGAACACTAACTCTAACCCTAATCCGGAACCTAAACGTAAATCTTACACTGCAACTAACCCTAACCGTAAACCTAACCGAAACTCTACCTCTCACCCTAATCATAACACCCTAAACCCTCACTTAACTCTAAAACTAACCGTAACCCTCACGCTAACCCCTAACCGTATCCCCAAACCTAACCCTGATGCTAAACCTAGCCCTAACCCGAACACTAACCTGAACCCCTAGCCATAACGATAACCCTAACCCTAACCCAAAGCCTCACCCCAACACCAAAGCCTAACCCAAACCTTAACCCTAACTCTGACTCTAACTCTAACACTAACCCGAAACCGAATCATAAACCTAACCCTAACCCTAAACCAAATCTAACCATGACCAGAACCACAATTCCTAAGCGGAACCCTCACATAAACCCTAACCATAAACTACAACTCTAACCCCTAACACCTTACCATAACCATACTCCTAACCCTACCCAACTCTGACCCTAACCCTAACCCTCACCCCAACCAAAACGCCTAATACAACCCGCAAACCTAACCCTAACCGTAACACTAAACTTAATCCTAACCTAAAATCTAACCCTAACCCTAAAACTAAACAGAACCCGTAACCTTAACCCTAACCCTAAACATAACCTTAACACTAACCTGAAAACGAACCCAAACCTTAGCCATAAACCTAACCCTCACCCTATCTTAAACTTCACTCTATTCCTAACCCAAAGCTAACGCTGACTTTAACCCTAACCCTAAACCTAACCCTAACCTTAACCTTGGCCCACCTCTAACCCTAAACCTAACCCTTAAAATATCTCTGGCGCTGAGCCTCACCCTAAACCTAATCCTAAACCTAACCCTCACCCTAACCCTAACCTAACCGTAACCTAACTTTAAGCCTACCACAAACTTAAACCTAACCCTATCCCCTAACCCTAACTCTAACCCTAAACATAGCCCTAACTCTAACCCTAACCGTAACACTTACCCAAAACCCTCACCTTAACTGTAATCCTAACTCTAACTCTTACTGGAACCCTAAATTCAACCCTAATTATAACCCTATCCTAAACCTAACTGAAACACTAACCCGACCCTAACTCTAACCCTAATCCTTAGCCTAAACCGAACCTTAACCTTAAACCTAACCCGAAGCACTAACCCTAACTCTAACCCTAACCCTAAACCGAACCCTCACTCTTAACCAAAATTTCACCCTAACCATAGCCCTAAACCTACCCTAACTTCATTCAAACCCTAACCCTAACCAAAAGTAACCTAACACTAAACCTAACCCTAACTCTAAACCTAAACCAAAACCTAACCCTAACCCTGTTCCAAACCTGTACCCTAACCCCTAACCCTAAACCTCTCGCTTAACATAAACTTCACTCTAACTCTAACCCTAAAACTAAACATAACACTAAATCTCCCCCTAACCCTGACCCTAACCCTACTCCTAAGCGTAAAACTAACCCTAATCCTAAACTAAACCCTAGCCCTGACCCTAACTCGAACTCTAACGCTAATCCTAACCCTAAAACTTACCCTACACGCTCAGCTCAAATGGAAACCTAGCACTAACCCTCACCCTAACATCTAAACCTGACCCCAACCCTTAACCTAACCCTATCTCGAACCTTAGCCTAGCCGTAAACCTAACCACGACTTAACCCTATTACTTACCCTAACCCTAACTCTAAACCTAACCTTAACCCTAAACTTAATCCTAACCTTAACCCTAACCCTAACCCCAACGCTAAACGTACACGCAACCCTCACCCTTAACAACTTCACCCTAAGCCTAACCCTAAACCGAACCCTAACTCTAACCCTAAACCTAACCCTATACCTGATCGTAAATTGACCCGAAAAAATAACCCTAACACTAAGCTTCACCCTAAACCTAACCCTCACCTTAACCGAAACACCAAACCCTAACCCTCATCCTTAACCTAAATTTCACCCTAAACCTAAGCCTAAGCCTAACCCTAAAACTAAACCTAACCCTAAACTATCGCCTAACTCTAGCCCCGACCCTAAACCTAACCCTAACTCTAACCTTAACCCTAACCCTAACTCTAACCTTAACCCTAACCGTAGCACCCTAAAATATCAGCAGGAAAGAGAATACAAAAGGCCTTTTCTCACTGGGTGCTTTCACAATCTCTTAAAGCTAAAACTATGTCGTCGCTCCCCTGGAAGGATAAATGCACTGCGATGTCGTTTTTCAGAGGAAGCCTTGCGTTTGCAAGAGCAAATGAGGAATTCATTGCAGGAGAGACGAAGGAAAGAAAAGTTTCTCTCATCGTGGTTGTTTGCTCAGAGGACTGGATGAAGCTAGGGAGTTCTCCCTTTCACTGAGAAACGTGTAGGCTGCCGTTGCCTCTGCGCTGTCTTTTTTGCAAAAGAGAGTGTAGTTACACACTTTGAACTGTGCAAATGCACCGGCGTTTGCTAGGATTTCACCAAGCGCTTTGTTTTCCCTGGGCAAAAATGAGCCTTCACAATAGCTTAATGCCGACACTGCATACTCGTTCCAGTTCGAGAACAGGGCTACTGCAAAGGAGTTTTCCGGAGGAAACCTTCCCACCGCGAAGGGCAGATATGCCGAGCTTACTGCACAAAAGTGAAACCAATGCCGGTAATCTCATTCTAACTGCTTTTGTCAGAGGAATGGATGAAGTCAGAGTGTTCTTTTTTTCACTGAGATACACAAAATCTGATGTTGCCTCTGAGCTCTGTTCTTGGCAAATAACTGAAACTGACATCCATTCATGTGGAGAAACACATGGCTTTGCTAGGATATCTCTATGCACTGTGCTTTTCCTGGGCCTCACTGTACCAGTAGTATCTCGTCAGGGCAACACTGCATAGGATTTACTCTGCCAGGAGAGAGTTTACTGCTTTGTAGTTTGTGCTAGGAAACCTTGCCTTCGCAAGTGGAAACTGACCGAGTTCAGGCAGGAAAGAGAATACAAAAGGCTTTTTTTCTCCCTGGGTGCTTTCACAATCTCTTAAGGCTAAAACTATGTCGTCGCTCCTCTGGAATTACAAATGCACTTCGATGTAGCTTTTCCAGAAGAAGCCTTGCGTTTGCAAGAGCAAATGAGGAATTCATTGCAGGAAAGAGGAAGGAATAAAAGTTTCTCTCCTTATGCCTGCTTTGCTCAGAGGACTGGATGAAGTCAGGGAGTTCTTCCTTTCACTGAGAAACATGCAGGCTGCTGTTGCCTGTGCGCTCTCTTATTTGGAAAAGAGTCTGTAGTTAGACGCTTTGAACTGTGGAAAGGCACCGGGGTTTGTTAGGATTTCCCCAGGCGCTTTGCTTTCCCTGGGCCAAAACGAGCCTTCACAATAGCTTAAGGCTAACACTGCATACTCGTACCACTTCCAGAACACGGCTACCACAAGGCATTTCTCCCTATCCCTAACCCCAAACCGAACCCTAAGCCTAACCCAAAACCTAACCCTAAACCTAACCCTAACACTAACCCAAACACCTAACCCTAATACTAACCCTAAACCTCATCCTTAACCTCAACTTCACCCTAAACCTAAACCTAACCCTAACCCTAAAACTAAATTAACCCTAAACTATCACCTAACGCTAGCCCTAACCCTAAACCTAACCCTAACCCTAACTCTAACCCTAACCCTAACCGTACCACCCTGAAACATCAGCTTAACTGTAAACCTAACACTAACCCTCACATGAACCCCGTACCCTTTCCCCAACCGTAACCCTATCCCTAATCCTAACCCTAACCCTGACCTAAACCTAACCCTTACTCTAATCCTAAACTTAACCCTAACCGTAACTCTACCCTAACCCTAACCCTAAACCTAACAATCACTCTCAACTTGACCCTAACCCTAACCCTAAACCCTAGCACTAACTCTAACTCTAAACCTAACCCTAACCCTAACCTAGCCCTCCCCTTTACAGTAAACCTAGCCTTAACCCTAACCTTACCCCTACCTAAACCTAAACCTAACCCTAACACTAACTTTAAACCAAACTCCAACCTTAACCCTAACCCTCACTATTAACTGCAACTTCACCCTAACCCTAACCCCAACTCTAACCCTAACCCTAACCTTAACAATTAACCTAAACTAAAACCTCACCTTAACTCCAAACCTAACCCTAACCGTCACCCTAGCCCTTAACCATTTATATCCCCAACCCTAAACCTAACGCTATCCCTAACACTAACCCTAAACGAACGGTAACCCTAATCCAACGCTAACGCTAACATTAACCCTAAACATCAGCCTACACTAACCATAAACCTAACCCTCCACCCTGAACCAAACGTCTAACACTATCTATAATCCTAACCCTAATCCTAACCCTTATCCTATCCCTCAACCTTCATCTAAACTTCACACTAACCTTAAACCTAAACCTAACCCTAAACATAACCCCTAACCCTAACCCGAATCCTAAACCTAGCCTTCACACTAACCTCAACACAAACCCAAACTCTAGCTCTAACCATAAAAATAACCCTCACCCTATCCTAAACTTCATCCAAACCCTAACCCTAATCTTAATCCTAAACCTAACCCAAACCCTAACCTCGAACCTAATTCGAACCATAAAGCTAGTCCATCTGTAACCCTGAACCTAACCCTTACGATAGCCCTGAACCGAACCTTAAACCTAATCCTAATCCTAACCCTAGACGTAATCCTAACCCTAACCCTAACACTCACTCTAACCTTGACCCCAAATAGAACACTAACTCTAACCCTAATCCGGAACCTAAACGTAAATCTTACACTGCAACTAACCCTAACCGTAAACCTAACCGAAACTCTACCTCTCACCCTAATCATAACACCCTAAACCCTCACTTAACTCTAAAACTAACCGTAACCCTCACGCTAACCCCTAACCGTATCCCCAAACCTAACCCTGATGCTAAACCTAGCCCTAACCCGAACACTAACCTGAACCCCTAGCCATAACGATAACCCTAACCCTAACCCAAAGCCTCACCCCAACACCAAAGCCTAACCCAAACCTTAACCCTAACTCTGACTCTAACTCTAACACTAACCCGAAACCGAATCATAAACCTAACCCTAACCCTAAACCAAATCTAACCATGACCAGAACCACAATTCCTAAGCGGAACCCTCACATAAACCCTAACCATAAACTACAACTCTAACCCCTAACACCTTACCATAACCATACTCCTAACCCTACCCAACTCTGACCCTAACCCTAACCCTCACCCCAACCAAAACGCCTAATACAACCCGCAAACCTAACCCTAACCGTAACACTAAACTTAATCCTAACCTAAAATCTAACCCTAACCCTAAAACTAAACAGAACCCGTAACCTTAACCCTAACCCTAAACATAACCTTAACACTAACCTGAAAACGAACCCAAACCTTAGCCATAAACCTAACCCTCACCCTATCTTAAACTTCACTCTATTCCTAACCCAAAGCTAACGCTGACTTTAACCCTAACCCTAAACCTAACCCTAACCTTAACCTTGGCCCACCTCTAACCCTAAACCTAACCCTTAAAATATCTCTGGCGCTGAGCCTCACCCTAAACCTAATCCTAAACCTAACCCTCACCCTAACCCTAACCTAACCGTAACCTAACTTTAAGCCTACCACAAACTTAAACCTAACCCTATCCCCTAACCCTAACTCTAACCCTAAACATAGCCCTAACTCTAACCCTAACCGTAACACTTACCCAAAACCCTCACCTTAACTGTAATCCTAACTCTAACTCTTACTGGAACCCTAAATTCAACCCTAATTATAACCCTATCCTAAACCTAACTGAAACACTAACCCGACCCTAACTCTAACCCTAATCCTTAGCCTAAACCGAACCTTAACCTTAAACCTAACCCGAAGCACTAACCCTAACTCTAACCCTAACCCTAAACCGAACCCTCACTCTTAACCAAAATTTCACCCTAACCATAGCCCTAAACCTACCCTAACTTCATTCAAACCCTAACCCTAACCAAAAGTAACCTAACACTAAACCTAACCCTAACTCTAAACCTAAACCAAAACCTAACCCTAACCCTGTTCCAAACCTGTACCCTAACCCCTAACCCTAAACCTCTCGCTTAACATAAACTTCACTCTAACTCTAACCCTAAAACTAAACATAACACTAAATCTCCCCCTAACCCTGACCCTAACCCTACTCCTAAGCGTAAAACTAACCCTAATCCTAAACTAAACCCTAGCCCTGACCCTAACTCGAACTCTAACGCTAATCCTAACCCTAAAACTTACCCTACACGCTCAGCTCAAATGGAAACCTAGCACTAACCCTCACCCTAACATCTAAACCTGACCCCAACCCTTAACCTAACCCTATCTCGAACCTTAGCCTAGCCGTAAACCTAACCACGACTTAACCCTATTACTTACCCTAACCCTAACTCTAAACCTAACCTTAACCCTAAACTTAATCCTAACCTTAACCCTAACCCTAACCCCAACGCTAAACGTACACGCAACCCTCACCCTTAACAACTTCACCCTAAGCCTAACCCTAAACCGAACCCTAACTCTAACCCTAAACCTAACCCTATACCTGATCGTAAATTGACCCGAAAAAATAACCCTAACACTAAGCTTCACCCTAAACCTAACCCTCACCTTAACCGAAACACCAAACCCTAACCCTCATCCTTAACCTAAATTTCACCCTAAACCTAAGCCTAAGCCTAACCCTAAAACTAAACCTAACCCTAAACTATCGCCTAACTCTAGCCCCGACCCTAAACCTAACCCTAACTCTAACCTTAACCCTAACCCTAACTCTAACCTTAACCCTAACCGTAGCACCCTAAAATATCAGCAGGAAAGAGAATACAAAAGGCCTTTTCTCACTGGGTGCTTTCACAATCTCTTAAAGCTAAAACTATGTCGTCGCTCCCCTGGAAGGATAAATGCACTGCGATGTCGTTTTTCAGAGGAAGCCTTGCGTTTGCAAGAGCAAATGAGGAATTCATTGCAGGAGAGACGAAGGAAAGAAAAGTTTCTCTCATCGTGGTTGTTTGCTCAGAGGACTGGATGAAGCTAGGGAGTTCTCCCTTTCACTGAGAAACGTGTAGGCTGCCGTTGCCTCTGCGCTGTCTTTTTTGCAAAAGAGAGTGTAGTTACACACTTTGAACTGTGCAAATGCACCGGCGTTTGCTAGGATTTCACCAAGCGCTTTGTTTTCCCTGGGCAAAAATGAGCCTTCACAATAGCTTAATGCCGACACTGCATACTCGTTCCAGTTCGAGAACAGGGCTACTGCAAAGGAGTTTTCCGGAGGAAACCTTCCCACCGCGAAGGGCAGATATGCCGAGCTTACTGCACAAAAGTGAAACCAATGCCGGTAATCTCATTCTAACTGCTTTTGTCAGAGGAATGGATGAAGTCAGAGTGTTCTTTTTTTCACTGAGATACACAAAATCTGATGTTGCCTCTGAGCTCTGTTCTTGGCAAATAACTGAAACTGACATCCATTCATGTGGAGAAACACATGGCTTTGCTAGGATATCTCTATGCACTGTGCTTTTCCTGGGCCTCACTGTACCAGTAGTATCTCGTCAGGGCAACACTGCATAGGATTTACTCTGCCAGGAGAGAGTTTACTGCTTTGCAGTTTGTGCTAGGAAACCTTGCCTTCGCAAGTGGAAACTGACCGAGTTCAGGCAGGAAAGAGAATACAAAAGGCTTTTTTTCTCCCTGGGTGCTTTCACAATCTCTTAAGGCTAAAACTATGTCGTCGCTCCTCTGGAATTACAAATGCACTTCGATGTAGTTTTTCCAGAAGAAGCCTTGCGTTTGCAAGAGCAAATGAGGAATTCATTGCAGGAAAGAGGAAGGAATAAAAGTTTCTCTCCTTATGCCTGCTTTGCTCAGAGGACTGGATGAAGTCAGGGAGTTCTTCCTTTCACTGAGAAACATGCAGGCTGCTGTTGCCTGTGCGCTCTCTTATTTGGAAAAGAGTCTGTAGTTAGACGCTTTGAACTGTGGAAAGGCACCGGGGTTTGTTAGGATTTCCCCAGGCGCTTTGCTTTCCCTGGGCCAAAACGAGCCTTCACAATAGCTTAAGGCTAACACTGCATACTCGTACCACTTCCAGAACACGGCTACCACAAGGCATTTCTCCCTATCCCTAACCCCAAACCGAACCCTAAGCCTAACCCAAAACCTAACCCTAACACTAACCCAAACACCTAACCCTAATACTAACCCTAAACCTCATCCTTAACCTCAACTTCACCCTAAACCTAAACCTAACCCTAACCCTAAAACTAAATTAACCCTAAACTATCACCTAACGCTAGCCCTAACCCTAAACCTAACCCTAACCCTAACTCTAACCCTAACCCTAACCGTACCACCCTGAAACATCAGCTTAACTGTAAACCTAACACTAACCCTCACATGAACCCCGTACCCTTTCCCCAACCGTAACCCTATCCCTAATCCTAACCCTAACCCTGACCTAAACCTAACCCTTACCCTAATCCTAAACTTAACCCTAACCGTAACTCTACCCTAACCCTAACCCTAAACCTAACAATCACTCTCAACTTGACCCTAACCCTAACCCTAAACCCTAGCACTAACTCTAACTCTAAACCTAACCCTAACCCTAACCTAGCCCTCCCCTTTACAGTAAACCTAGCCTTAACCCTAACCTTACCCCTACCTAAACCTAAACCTAACCCTAACACTAACTTTAAACCAAACTCCAACCTTAACCCTAACCCTCACTATTAACTGCAACTTCACCCTAACCCTAACCCCAACTCTAACCCTAACCCTAACCTTAACAATTAACCTACACTAAAACCTCACCTTAACTCCAAACCTAACCCTAACCGTCACCCTAGCCCTTAACCATTTATATCCCCAACCCTAAACCTAACGCTATCCCTAACACTAACCCTAAACGAACGGTAACCCTAATCCAACGCTAACGCTAACATTAACCCTAAACATCAGCCTACACTAACCATAAACCTAACCCTCCACCCTGAACCAAACGTCTAACACTATCTATAATCCTAACCCTAATCCTAACCCTTATCCTATCCCTCAACCTTCATCTAAACTTCACACTAACCTTAAACCTAAACCTAACCCTAAACATAACCCCTAACCCTAACCCGAATCCTAAACCTAGCCTTCACACTAACCTCAACACAAACCCAAACTCTAGCTCTAACCATAAAAATAACCCTCACCCTATCCTAAACTTCATCCAAACCCTAACCCTAATCTTAATCCTAAACCTAACCCAAACCCTAACCTCGAACCTAATTCGAACCATAAAGCTAGTCCATCTGTAACCCTGAACCTAACCCTTACGATAGCCCTGAACCTAACCTTAAACCTAATCCTAATCCTAATCCTAGACGTAATCCTAACCCTAACCCTAACACTCACTCTAACCTTGACCCCAAATAGAACACTAACTCTAACCCTAATCCGGAACCTAAACGTAAATCTTACACTGCAACTAACCCTAACCGTAAATCTAACCGAAACTCTACCTCTCACCCTAATCATAACACCCTAAACCCTCACTTAACTCTAAAACTAACCGTAACCCTCACGCTAACCCCTAACCGTATCCCCAAACCTAACCCTGATGCTAAACCTAGCCCTAACCCGAACACTAACCTGAACCCCTAGCCATAACGATAACCCTAACCCTAACCCAAAGCCTCACCCCTAACACCAAAGCCTAACCCAAACCTTAACCCTAACTCTGACTCTAACTCTAACACTAACCCGAAACCGAATCATAAACCTAACCCTAACCCTAAACCAAATCTAACCATGACCAGAACCACAATTCCTAAGCGGAACCCTCACATAAACCCTAACCATAAACTACAACTCTAACCCCTAACACCTTACCATAACCATACTCCTAACCCTACCCAACTCTGACCCTAACCCTAACCCTCACCCCAACCAAAACGCCTAATACAACCCGCAAACCTAACCCTAACCGTAACACTAAACTTAATCCTAACCTAAAATCTAACCCTAACCCTAAAACTAAACAGAACCCGTAACCTTAACCCTAACCCTAAACATAACCTTAACACTAACCTGAAAACGAACCCAAACCTTAGCCATAAACCTAACCCTCACCCTATCTTAAACTTCACCCTATTCCTAACCCAAAGCTAACGCTAACTTTAACCCTAACCCTAAACCTGACCCTAACCTTAACCTTGGCCCACCTCTAACCCTAAACCTAACCCTTACAATATCTCTGGCGCTGAGCCTCACCCTAAACCTAATCCTAAACCTAACCCTCACCCTAACCCTAACCTAACCGTAACCTAACTTTAAGCCTACCACAAACTTAAACCTAACCCTATCCCCTAACCCTAACTCTAACCCTAAACATAGCCCTAACTCTAACCCTAACCGTAACACTTACCCAAAACCCTCACCTTAACTGTAATCCTAACTCTAACTCTTACTGGAACCCTAAATTCAACCCTAATTATAACCCTATCCTAAACCTAACTGAAACACTAACCCGACCCTAACTCTAACCCTAATCCTTAGCCTAAACCGAACCTTAACCTTAAACCTAACCCGAAGCACTAACCCTAACTCTAACCCTAACCCTAAACCGAACCCTCACTCTTAACCAAAATTTCACCCTAACCATAGCCCTAAACCTACCCTAACTTCATTCAAACCCTAACCCTAACCAAAAGTAACCTAACACTAAACCTAACCCTAACTCTAAACCTAAACCAAAACCTAACCCTAACCCTGTTCCAAACCTGTACCCTAACCCCTAACCCTAAACCTCTCGCTTAACATAAACTTCACTCTAACTCTAACCCTAAAACTAAACATAACACTAAATCTCCCCCTAACCCTGACCCTAACCCTACTCCTAAGCGTAAAACTAACCCTAACCCTAAACTAAACCCTAGCCCTGACCCTAACTCGAACTCTAACGCTAATCCTAACCCTAAAACTTACCCTACACGCTCAGCTCAAATGGAAACCTAGCACTAACCCTCACCCTAACATCTAAACCTGACCCCAACCCTTAACCTAACCCTATCTCGAACCTTAGCCTAGCCGTAAACCTAACCACGACTTAACCCTATTACTTACCCTAACCCTAACTCTAAACCTAACCTTAACCCTAAACTTAATCCTAACCTTAACCCTAACCCTAACCCCAACGCTAAACGTACACGCAACCCTCACCCTTAACAACTTCACCCTAAGCCTAACCCTAAACCGAACCCTAACTCTAACCCTAAACCTAACCCTATACCTGATCGTAAATTGACCCGAAAAAATAACCCTAACACTAAGCTTCACCCTAAACCTAACCCTCACCTTAACCGAAACACCAAACCCTAACCCTCATCCTTAACCTAAATTTCACCCTAAACCTAAGCCTAAGCCTAACCCTAAAACTAAACCTAACCCTAAACTATCGCCTAACTCTAGCCCCGACCCTAAACCTAACCCTAACTCTAACCTTAACCCTAACCCTAACTCTAACCTTAACCCTAACCGTAGCACCCTAAAATATCAGCAGGAAAGAGAATACAAAAGGCCTTTTCTCCCTGGGTGCTTTCACAATCTCTTAAAGCTAAAACTATGTCGTCGCTCCCCTGGAAGGATAAATGCACTGCGATGTCGTTTTTCAGAGGAAGCCTTGCGTTTGCAAGAGCAAATGAGGAATTCATTGCAGGAGAGATGAAGGAAAGAAAAGTTTCTCTCATCGTGGTTGTTTGCTCAGAGGACTGGATGAAGCTAGGGAGTTCTCCCTTTCACTGAGAAACGTGTAGGCTGCTGTTGCCTCTGCGCTGTCTTTTTTGCAAAAGAGAGTGTAGTTACACACTTTGAACTGTGCAAATGCACCGGCGTTTGCTAGGATTTCACCAAGCGCTTTGTTTTCCCTGGGCAAAAATGAGCCTTCACAATAGCTTAATGCCGACACTGCATACTCGTTCCAGTTCGAGAACAGGGCTACTGCAAAGGAGTTTTCCGGAGGAAACCTTCCCACCGCGAAGGGCAGATATGCCGAGCTTACTGCACAAAAGTGAAACCAATGCCGGTAATCTCATTCTAACTGCTTTTGTCAGAGGAATGGATGAAGTCAGAGTGTTCTTTTTTTCACTGAGGTACACAAAATCTGATGTTGCCTCTGAGCTCTGTTCTTGGCAAATAACTGAAACTGACATCCATTCATGTGGAGAAACACATGGCTTTGCTAGGATATCTCTATGCACTGTGCTTTTCCTGGGCCTCACTGTACCAGTAGTATCTCGTCAGGGCAACACTGCATAGGATTTACTCTGCCAGGAGAGAGTTTACTGCTTTGTAGTTTGTGCTAGGAAACCTTGCCTTCGCAAGTGGAAACTGACCGAGTTCAGGCAGGAAAGAGAATACAAAAGGCTTTTTTTCTCCCTGGGTGCTTTCACAATCTCTTAAGGCTAAAACTATGTCGTCGCTCCTCTGGAATTACAAATGCACTTCGATGTAGTTTTTCAGAAGAAGCCTTGCGTTTGCAAGAGCAAATGAGGAATTCATTGCAGGAAAGAGGAAGGAATAAAAGTTTCTCTCCTTATGCCTGCTTTGCTCAGAGGACTGGATGAAGTCAGGGAGTTCTTCCTTTCACTGAGAAACATGCAGGCTGCTGTTGCCTGTGCGCTCTCTTATTTGGAAAAGAGTCTGTAGTTAGACGCTTTGAACTGTGGAAAGGCACCGGGGTTTGTTAGGATTTCCCCAGGCGCTTTGCTTTCCCTGGGCCAAAACGAGCCTTCACAATAGCTTAAGGCTAACACTGCATACTCGTACCACTTCCAGAACACGGCTACCACAAGGCATTTCTCCCTATCCCTAACCCCAAACCGAACCCTAAGCCTAACCCAAAACCTAACCCTAACACTAACCCAAACACCTAACCCTAATACTAACCCTAAACCTCATCCTTAACCTCAACTTCACCCTAAACCTAAACCTAACCCTAACCCTAAAACTAAATTAACCCTAAACTATCACCTAACGCTAGCCCTAACCCTAAACCTAACCCTAACCCTAACTCTAACCCTAACCCTAACCGTACCACCCTGAAACATCAGCTTAACTGTAAACCTAACACTAACCCTCACATGAACCCCGTACCCTTTCCCCAACCGTAACCCTATCCCTAATCCTAACCCTAACCCTGACCTAACCTAACCCTTACCCTAATACTAAACTTAACCCTAACCGTAACTCTACCCTAACCCTAACCCTAAACCTAACAATCACTCTCAACTTGACCCTAACCCTAACCCTAAACCCTAGCACTAACTCTAACTCTAAACCTAACCCTAACCCTAACCTAGCCCTCCCCTTTACAGTAAACCTAGCCTTAACCCTAACCTTACCCCTACCTAAACCTAAACCTAACCCTAACACTAACTTTAAACCAAACTCCAACCTTAACCCTAACCCTCACTATTAACTGCAACTTCACCCTAACCCTAACCCCAACTCTAACCCTAACCCTAACCTTAACAATTAACCTACACTAAAACCTCACCTTAACTCCAAACCTAACCCTAACCGTCACCCTAGCCCTTAACCATTTATATCCCCAACCCTAAACCTAACGCTATCCCTAACACTAACCCTAAACGAACGGTAACCCTAATCCAACGCTAACGCTAACATTAACCCTAAACATCAGCCTACACTAACCATAAACCTAACCCTCCACCCTGAACCAAACGTCTAACACTATCTATAATCCTAACCCTAATCCTAACCCTTATCCTATCCCTCAACCTTCATCTAAACTTCACACTAACCTTAAACCTAAACCTAACCCTAAACATAACCCCTAACCCTAACCCGAATCCTAAACCTAGCCTTCACACTAACCTCAACACAAACCCAAACTCTAGCTCTAACCATAAAAATAACCCTCACCCTATCCTAAACTTCATCCAAACCCTAACCCTAATCTTAATCCTAAACCTAACCCAAACCCTAACCTCGAACCTAATTCGAACCATAAAGCTAGTCCATCTGTAACCCTGAACCTAACCCTTACGATAGCCCTGAACCTAACCTTAAACCTAATCCTAATCCTAATCCTAGACGTAATCCTAACCCTAACCCTAACACTCACTCTAACCTTGACCCCAAATAGAACACTAACTCTAACCCTAATCCGGAGCCTAAACGTAAATCTTACACTGCAACTAACCCTAACCGTAAATCTAACCGAAACTCTACCTCTCACCCTAATCATAACACCCTAAACCCTCACTTAACTCTAAAACTAACCGTAACCCTCACGCTAACCCCTAACCGTATCCCCAAACCTAACCCTGATGCTAAACCTAGCCCTAACCCGAACACTAACCTGAACCCCTAGCCATAACGATAACCCTAACCCTAACCCAAAGCCTCACCCCTAACACCAAAGCCTAACCCAAACCTTAACCCTAACTCTGACTCTAACTCTAACACTAACCCGAAACCGAATCATAAACCTAACCCTAACCCTAAACCAAATCTAACCATGACCAGAACCACAATTCCTAAGCGGAACCCTCACATAAACCCTAACCATAAACTACAACTCTAACCCCTAACACCTTACCATAACCATACTCCTAACCCTACCCAACTCTGACCCTAACCCTAACCCTCACCCCAACCAAAACGCCTAATACAACCCGCAAACCTAACCCTAACCGTAACACTAAACTTAATCCTAACCTAAAATCTAACCCTAACCCTAAAACTAAACAGAACCCGTAACCTTAACCCTAACCCTAAACATAACCTTAACACTAACCTGAAAACGAACCCAAACCTTAGCCATAAACCTAACCCTCACCCTATCTTAAACTTCACCCTATTCCTAACCCAAAGCTAACGCTAACTTTAACCCTAACCCTAAACCTGACCCTAACCTTAACCTTGGCCCACCTCTAACCCTAAACCTAACCCTTACAATATCTCTGGCGCTGAGCCTCACCCTAAACCTAATCCTAAACCTAACCCTCACCCTAACCCTAACCTAACCGTAACCTAACTTTAAGCCTACCACAAACTTAAACCTAACCCTATCCCCTAACCCTAACTCTAACCCTAAACATAGCCCTAACTCTAACCCTAACCGTAACACTTACCCAAAACCCTCACCTTAACTGTAATCCTAACTCTAACTCTTACTGGAACCCTAAATTCAACCCTAATTATAACCCTATCCTAAACCTAACTGAAACACTAACCCGACCCTAACTCTAACCCTAATCCTTAGCCTAAACCGAACCTTAACCTTAAACCTAACCCGAAGCACTAACCCTAACTCTAACCCTAACCCTAAACCGAACCCTCACTCTTAACCAAAATTTCACCCTAACCATAGCCCTAAACCTACCCTAACTTCATTCAAACCCTAACCCTAACCAAAAGTAACCTAACACTAAACCTAACCCTAACTCTAAACCTAAACCAAAACCTAACCCTAACCCTGTTCCAAACCTGTACCCTAACCCCTAACCCTAAACCTCTCGCTTAACATAAACTTCACTCTAACTCTAACCCTAAAACTAAACATAACACTAAATCTCCCCCTAACCCTGACCCTAACCCTACTCCTAAGCGTAAAACTAACCCTAACCCTAAACTAAACCCTAGCCCTGACCCTAACTCGAACTCTAACGCTAATCCTAACCCTAAAACTTACCCTACACGCTCAGCTCAAATGGAAACCTAGCACTAACCCTCACCCTAACATCTAAACCTGACCCCAACCCTTAACCTAACCCTATCTCGAACCTTAGCCTAGCCGTAAACCTAACCACGACTTAACCCTATTACTTACCCTAACCCTAACTCTAAACCTAACCTTAACCCTAAACTTAATCCTAACCTTAACCCTAACCCTAACCCCAACGCTAAACGTACACGCAACCCTCACCCTTAACAACTTCACCCTAAGCCTAACCCTAAACCGAACCCTAACTCTAACCCTAAACCTAACCCTATACCTGATCGTAAATTGACCCGAAAAAATAACCCTAACACTAAGCTTCACCCTAAACCTAACCCTCACCTTAACCGAAACACCAAACCCTAACCCTCATCCTTAACCTAAATTTCACCCTAAACCTAAGCCTAAGCCTAACCCTAAAACTAAACCTAACCCTAAACTATCGCCTAACTCTAGCCCCGACCCTAAACCTAACCCTAACTCTAACCTTAACCCTAACCCTAACTCTAACCTTAACCCTAACCGTAGCACCCTAAAATATCAGCAGGAAAGAGAATACAAAAGGCCTTTTCTCCCTGGGTGCTTTCACAATCTCTTAAAGCTAAAACTATGTCGTCGCTCCCCTGGAAGGATAAATGCACTGCGATGTCGTTTTTCAGAGGAAGCCTTGCGTTTGCAAGAGCAAATGAGGAATTCATTGCAGGAGAGATGAAGGAAAGAAAAGTTTCTCTCATCGTGGTTGTTTGCTCAGAGGACTGGATGAAGCTAGGGAGTTCTCCCTTTCACTGAGAAACGTGTAGGCTGCTGTTGCCTCTGCGCTGTCTTTTTTGCAAAAGAGAGTGTAGTTACACACTTTGAACTGTGCAAATGCACCGGCGTTTGCTAGGATTTCACCAAGCGCTTTGTTTTCCCTGGGCAAAAATGAGCCTTCACAATAGCTTAATGCCGACACTGCATACTCGTTCCAGTTCGAGAACAGGGCTACTGCAAAGGAGTTTTCCGGAGGAAACCTTCCCACCGCGAAGGGCAGATATGCCGAGCTTACTGCACAAAAGTGAAACCAATGCCGGTAATCTCATTCTAACTGCTTTTGTCAGAGGAATGGATGAAGTCAGAGTGTTCTTTTTTTCACTGAGGTACACAAAATCTGATGTTGCCTCTGAGCTCTGTTCTTGGCAAATAACTGAAACTGACATCCATTCATGTGGAGAAACACATGGCTTTGCTAGGATATCTCTATGCACTGTGCTTTTCCTGGGCCTCACTGTACCAGTAGTATCTCGTCAGGGCAACACTGCATAGGATTTACTCTGCCAGGAGAGAGTTTACTGCTTTGTAGTTTGTGCTAGGAAACCTTGCCTTCGCAAGTGGAAACTGACCGAGTTCAGGCAGGAAAGAGAATACAAAAGGCTTTTTTTCTCCCTGGGTGCTTTCACAATCTCTTAAGGCTAAAACTATGTCGTCGCTCCTCTGGAATTACAAATGCACTTCGATGTAGTTTTTCAGAAGAAGCCTTGCGTTTGCAAGAGCAAATGAGGAATTCATTGCAGGAAAGAGGAAGGAATAAAAGTTTCTCTCCTTATGCCTGCTTTGCTCAGAGGACTGGATGAAGTCAGGGAGTTCTTCCTTTCACTGAGAAACATGCAGGCTGCTGTTGCCTGTGCGCTCTCTTATTTGGAAAAGAGTCTGTAGTTAGACGCTTTGAACTGTGGAAAGGCACCGGGGTTTGTTAGGATTTCCCCAGGCGCTTTGCTTTCCCTGGGCCAAAACGAGCCTTCACAATAGCTTAAGGCTAACACTGCATACTCGTACCACTTCCAGAACACGGCTACCACAAGGCATTTCTCCCTATCCCTAACCCCAAACCGAACCCTAAGCCTAACCCAAAACCTAACCCTAACACTAACCCAAACACCTAACCCTAATACTAACCCTAAACCTCATCCTTAACCTCAACTTCACCCTAAACCTAAACCTAACCCTAACCCTAAAACTAAATTAACCCTAAACTATCACCTAACGCTAGCCCTAACCCTAAACCTAACCCTAACCCTAACTCTAACCCTAACCCTAACCGTACCACCCTGAAACATCAGCTTAACTGTAAACCTAACACTAACCCTTACATGAACCCCGTACCCTTTCCCCAACCGTAACCCTATCCCTAATCCTAACCCTAACCCTGACCTAACCTAACCCTTACCCTAATCCTAAACTTAACCCTAACCGTAACTCTACCCTAACCCTAACCCTAAACCTAACAATCACTCTCAACTTGACCCTAACCCTAACCCTAAACCCTAGCACTAACTCTAACTCTAAACCTAACCCTAACCCTAACCTAGCCCTCCCCTTTACAGTAAACCTAGCCTTAACCCTAACCTTACCCCTACCTAAACCTAAACCTAACCCTAACACTAACTTTAAACCAAACTCCAACCTTAACCCTAACCCTCACTATTAACTGCAACTTCACCCTAACCCTAACCCCAACTCTAACCCTAACCCTAACCTTAACAATTAACCTACACTAAAACCTCACCTTAACTCCAAACCTAACCCGAACCGTCACCCTAGCCCTTAACCATTTATATCCCCAACCCTAAACCTAACGCTATCCCTAACACTAACCCTAAACGAACGGTAACCCTAATCCAACGCTAACGCTAACATTAACCCTAAACATCAGCCTACACTAACCATAAACCTAACCCTCCACCCTGAACCAAACGTCTAACACTATCTATAATCCTAACCCTAATCCTAACCCTTATCCTATCCCTCAACCTTCATCTAAACTTCACACTAACCTTAAACCTAAACCTAACCCTAAACATAACCCCTAACCCTAACCCGAATCCTAAACCTAGCCTTCACACTAACCTCAACACAAACCCAAACTCTAGCTCTAACCATAAAAATAACCCTCACCCTATCCTAAACTTCATCCAAACCCTAACCCTAATCTTAATCCTAAACCTAACCCAAACCCTAACCTCGAACCTAATTCGAACCATAAAGCTAGTCCATCTGTAACCCTGAACCTAACCCTTACGATAGCCCTGAACCGAACCTTAAACCTAATCCTAATCCTAACCCTAGACGTAATCCTAACCCTAACCCTAACACTCACTCTAACCTTGACCCCAAATAGAACACTAACTCTAACCCTAATCCGGAACCTAAACGTAAATCTTACACTGCAACTAACCCTAACCGTAAACCTAACCGAAACTCTACCTCTCACCCTAATCATAACACCCTAAACCCTCACTTAACTCTAAAACTAACCGTAACCCTCACGCTAACCCCTAACCGTATCCCCAAACCTAACCCTGATGCTAAACCTAGCCCTAACCCGAACACTAACCTGAACCCCTAGCCATAACGATAACCCTAACCCTAACCCAAAGCCTCACCCCTAACACCAAAGCCTAACCCAAACCTTAACCCTAACTCTGACTCTAACTCTAACACTAACCCGAAACCGAATCATAAACCTAACCCTAACCCTAAACCAAATCTAACCATGACCAGAACCACAATTCCTAAGCGGAACCCTCACATAAACCCTAACCATAAACTACAACTCTAACCCCTAACACCTTACCATAACCATACTCCTAACCCTACCCAACTCTGACCCTAACCCTAACCCTCACCCCAACCAAAACGCCTAATACAACCCGCAAACCTAACCCTAACCGTAACACTAAACTTAATCCTAACCTAAAATCTAACCCTAACCCTAAAACTAAACAGAACCCGTAACCTTAACCCTAACCCTAAACATAACCTTAACACTAACCTGAAAACGAACCCAAACCTTAGCCATAAACCTAACCCTCACCCTATCTTAAACTTCACCCTATTCCTAACCCAAAGCTAACGCTAACTTTAACCCTAACCCTAAACCTAACCCTAACCTTAACCTTGGCCCACCTCTAACCCTAAACCTAACCCTTACAATATCTCTGGCGCTGAGCCTCACCCTAAACCTAATCCTAAACCTAACCCTCACCCTAACCCTAACCTAACCGTAACCTAACTTTAAGCCTACCACAAACTTAAACCTAACCCTATCCCCTAACCCTAACTCTAACCCTAAACATAGCCCTAACTCTAACCCTAACCGTAACACTTACCCAAAACCCTCACCTTAACTGTAATCCTAACTCTAACTCTTACTGGAACCCTAAATTCAACCCTAATTATAACCCTATCCTAAACCTAACTGAAACACTAACCCGACCCTAACTCTAACCCTAATCCTTAGCCTAAACCGAACCTTAACCTTAAACCTAACCCGAAGCACTAACCCTAACTCTAACCCTAACCCTAAACCGAACCCTCACTCTTAACCAAAATTTCACCCTAACCATAGCCCTAAACCTACCCTAACTTCATTCAAACCCTAACCCTAACCAAAAGTAACCTAACACTAAACCTAACCCTAACTCTAAACCTAAACCAAAACCTAACCCTAACCCTGTTCCAAACCTGTACCCTAACCCCTAACCCTAAACCTCTCGCTTAACATAAACTTCACTCTAACTCTAACCCTAAAACTAAACATAACACTAAATCTCCCCCTAACCCTGACCCTAACCCTACTCCTAAGCGTAAAACTAACCCTAACCCTAAACTAAACCCTAGCCCTGACCCTAACTCGAACTCTAACGCTAATCCTAACCCTAAAACTTACCCTACACGCTCAGCTCAAATGGAAACCTAGCACTAACCCTCACCCTAACATCTAAACCTGACCCCAACCCTTAACCTAACCCTATCTCGAACCTTAGCCTAGCCGTAAACCTAACCACGACTTAACCCTATTACTTACCCTAACCCTAACTCTAAACCTAACCTTAACCCTAAACTTAATCCTAACCTTAACCCTAACCCTAACCCCAACGCTAAACGTACACGCAACCCTCACCCTTAACAACTTCACCCTAAGCCTAACCCTAAACCGAACCCTAACTCTAACCCTAAACCTAACCCTATACCTGATCGTAAATTGACCCGAAAAAATAACCCTAACACTAAGCTTCACCCTAAACCTAACCCTCACCTTAACCGAAACACCAAACCCTAACCCTCATCCTTAACCTAAATTTCACCCTAAACCTAAGCCTAAGCCTAACCCTAAAACTAAACCTAACCCTAAACTATCGCCTAACTCTAGCCCCGACCCTAAACCTAACCCTAACTCTAACCTTAACCCTAACCCTAACTCTAACCTTAACCCTAACCGTAGCACCCTAAAATATCAGCAGGAAAGAGAATACAAAAGGCCTTTTCTCCCTGGGTGCTTTCACAATCTCTTAAAGCTAAAACTATGTCGTCGCTCCCCTGGAAGGATAAATGCACTGCGATGTCGTTTTTCAGAGGAAGCCTTGCGTTTGCAAGAGCAAATGAGGAATTCATTGCAGGAGAGACGAAGGAAAGAAAAGTTTCTCTCATCGTGGTTGTTTGCTCAGAGGACTGGATGAAGCTAGGGAGTTCTCCCTTTCACTGAGAAACGTGTAGGCTGCTGTTGCCTCTGCGCTGTCTTTTTTGCAAAAGAGAGTGTAGTTACACACTTTGAACTGTGCAAATGCACCGGCGTTTGCTAGGATTTCACCAAGCGCTTTGTTTTCCCTGGGCAAAAATGAGCCTTCACAATAGCTTAATGCCGACACTGCATACTCGTTCCAGTTCGAGAACAGGGCTACTGCAAAGGAGTTTTCCGGAGGAAACCTTCCCACCGCGAAGGGCAGATATGCCGAGCTTACTGCACAAAAGTGAAACCAATGCCGGTAATCTCATTCTAACTGCTTTTGTCAGAGGAATGGATGAAGTCAGAGTGTTCTTTTTTTCACTGAGATACACAAAATCTGATGTTGCCTCTGAGCTCTGTTCTTGGCAAATAACTGAAACTGACATCCATTCATGTGGAGAAACACATGGCTTTGCTAGGATATCTCTATGCACTGTGCTTTTCCTGGGCCTCACTGTACCAGTAGTATCTCGTCAGGGCAACACTGCATAGGATTTACTCTGCCAGGAGAGAGTTTACTGCTTTGTAGTTTGTGCTAGGAAACCTTGCCTTCGCAAGTGGAAACTGACCGAGTTCAGGCAGGAAAGAGAATACAAAAGGCTTTTTTTCTCCCTGGGTGCTTTCACAATCTCTTAAGGCTAAAACTATGTCGTCGCTCCTCTGGAATTACAAATGCACTTCGATGTAGCTTTTCCAGAAGAAGCCTTGCGTTTGCAAGAGCAAATGAGGAATTCATTGCAGGAAAGAGGAAGGAATAAAAGTTTCTCTCCTTATGCCTGCTTTGCTCAGAGGACTGGATGAAGTCAGGGAGTTCTTCCTTTCACTGAGAAACATGCAGGCTGCTGTTGCCTGTGCGCTCTCTTATTTGGAAAAGAGTCTGTAGTTAGACGCTTTGAACTGTGGAAAGGCACCGGGGTTCGTTAGGATTTCCCCAGGCGCTTTGCTTTCCCTGGGCCAAAACGAGCCTTCACGATAGCTTAAGGCTAACACTGCATACTCGTACCACTTCCAGAACACGGCTACCACAAGGCATTTCTCCCTATCCCTAACCCCAAACCGAACCCTAAGCCTAACCCAAAACCTAACCCTAAACCTAACCCTAACACTAACCCAAACACCTAATACTAACCCTAAACCTCATCCTTAACCTCAACTTCACCCTAAACCTAAACCTAACCCTAACCCTAAAACTAAATTAACCCTAAACTATCACCTAACGCTAGCCCTAACCCTAAACCTAACCCTAACCCTAACTCTAACCCTAACCCTAACCGTACCACCCTGAAACATCAGCTTAACTGTAAACCTAACACTAACCCTCACATGAACCCCGTACCCTTTCCCCAACCGTAACCCTATCCCTAATCCTAACCCTAACCCTGACCTAAACCTAACCCTTACCCTAATCCTAAACTTAACCCTAACCGTAACTCTACCCTAACCCTAACCCTAAACCTAACAATCACTCTCAACTTGACCCTAACCCTAACCCTAAACCCTAGCACTAACTCTAACTCTAAACCTAACCCTAACCCTAACCTAGCCCTCCCCTTTACAGTAAACCTAGCCTTAACCCTAACCTTACCCCTACCTAAACCTAAACCTAACCCTAACACTAACTTTAAACCAAACTCCAACCTTAACCCTAACCCTCACTATTAACTGCAACTTCACCCTAACCCTAACCCCAACTCTAACCCTAACCCTAACCTTAACAATTAACCTAAACTAAAACCTCACCTTAACTCCAAACCTAACCCTAACCGTCACCCTAGCCCTTAACCATTTATATCCCCAACCCTAAACTAACGCTATCCCTAACACTAACCCTAAACGAACGGTAACCCTAATCCAACGCTAACGCTAACATTAACCCTAAACATCAGCCTACACTAACCATAAACCTAACCCTCCACCCTGAACCAAACGTCTAACACTATCTATAATCCTAACCCTAATCCTAACCCTTATCCTATCCCTCAACCTTCATCTAAACTTCACACTAACCTTAAACCTAAACCTAACCCTAAACATAACCCCTAACCCTAACCCGAATCCTAAACCTAGCCTTCACACTGACCTCAACACAAACCCAAACTCTAGCTCTAACCATAAAAATAACCCTCACCCTATCCTAAACTTCATCCAAACCCTAACCCTAATCTTAATCCTAAACCTAACCCAAACCCTAACCTCGAACCTAATTCGAACCATAAAGCTAGTCCATCTGTAACCCTGAACCTAACCCTTACGATAGCCCTGAACCGAACCTTAAACCTAATCCTAACCCTAGACGTAATCCTAACCCTAACCCTAACACTCACTCTAACCTTGACCCCAAATAGAACACTAACTCTAACCCTAATCCGGAACCTAAACGTAAATCTTACACTGCAACTAACCCTAACCGTAAACCTAACCGAAACTCTACCTCTCACCCTAATCATAACACCCTAAACCCTCACTTAACTCTAAAACTAACCGTAACCCTCACGCTAACCCCTAACCGTATCCCCAAACCTAACCCTGATGCTAAACCTAGCCCTAACCCGAACACTAACCTGAACCCCTAGCCATAACGATAACCCTAACCCTAACCCAAAGCCTCACCCCTAACACCAAAGCCTAACCCAAACCTTAACCCTAACTCTGACTCTAACTCTAACACTAACCCGAAACCGAATCATAAACCTAACCCTAACCCTAAACCAAATCTAACCATGACCAGAACCACAATTCCTAAGCGGAACCCTCACATAAACCCTAACCATAAACTACAACTCTAACCCCTAACACCTTACCATAACCATACTCCTAACCCTACCCAACTCTGACCCTAACCCTAACCCTCACCCCAACCAAAACGCCTAATACAACCCGCAAACCTAACCCTAACCGTAACACTAAACTTAATCCTAACCTAAAATCTAACCCTAACCCTAAAACTAAACAGAACCCGTAACCTTAACCCTAACCCTAAACATAACCTTAACACTAACCTGAAAACGAACCCAAACCTTAGCCATAAACCTAACCCTCACCCTATCTTAAACTTCACCCTATTCCTAACCCAAAGCTAACGCTAACTTTAACCCTAACCCTAAACCTAACCCTAACCTTAACCTTGGCCCACCTCTAACCCTAAACCTAACCCTTACAATATCTCTGGCGCTGAGCCTCACCCTAAACCTAATCCTAAACCTAACCCTCACCCTAACCCTAACCTAACCGTAACCTAACTTTAAGCCTACCACAAACTTAAACCTAACCCTATCCCCTAACCCTAACTCTAACCCTAAACATAGCCCTAACTCTAACCCTAACCGTAACACTTACCCAAAACCCTCACCTTAACTGTAATCCTAACTCTAACTCTTACTGGAACCCTAAATTCAACCCTAATTATAACCCTATCCTAAACCTAACTGAAACACTAACCCGACCCTAACTCTAACCCTAATCCTTAGCCTAAACCGAACCTTAACCTTAAACCTAACCCGAAGCACTAACCCTAACTCTAACCCTAACCCTAAACCGAACCCTCACTCTTAACCAAAATTTCACCCTAACCATAGCCCTAAACCTACCCTAACTTCATTCAAACCCTAACCCTAACCAAAAGTAACCTAACACTAAACCTAACCCTAACTCTAAACCTAAACCAAAACCTAACCCTAACCCTGTTCCAAACCTGTACCCTAACCCCTAACCCTAAACCTCTCGCTTAACATAAACTTCACTCTAACTCTAACCCTAAAACTAAACATAACACTAAATCTCCCCCTAACCCTGACCCTAACCCTACTCCTAAGCGTAAAACTAACCCTAACCCTAAACTAAACCCTAGCCCTGACCCTAACTCGAACTCTAACGCTAATCCTAACCCTAAAACTTACCCTACACGCTCAGCTCAAATGGAAACCTAGCACTAACCCTCACCCTAACATCTAAACCTGACCCCAACCCTTAACCTAACCCTATCTCGAACCTTAGCCTAGCCGTAAACCTAACCACGACTTAACCCTATTACTTACCCTAACCCTAACTCTAAACCTAACCTTAACCCTAAACTTAATCCTAACCTTAACCCTAACCCTAACCCCAACGCTAAACGTACGCGCAACCCTCACCCTTAACAACTTCACCCTAAGCCTAACCCTAAACCGAACCCTAACTCTAACCCTAAACCTAACCCTATACCTGATCGTAAATTGACCCGAAAAAATAACCCTAACACTAAGCTTCACCCTAAACCTAACCCTCACCTTAACCGAAACACCAAACCCTAACCCTCATCCTTAACCTAAATTTCACCCTAAACCTAAGCCTAAGCCTAACCCTAAAACTAAACCTAACCCTAAACTATCGCCTAACTCTAGCCCCGACCCTAAACCTAACCCTAACTCTAACCTTAACCCTAACCCTAACTCTAACCTTAACCCTAACCGTAGCACCCTAAAATATCAGCAGGAAAGAGAATACAAAAGGCCTTTTCTCCCTGGGTGCTTTCACAATCTCTTAAAGCTAAAACTATGTCGTCGCTCCCCTGGAAGGATAAATGCACTGCGATGTCGTTTTTCAGAGGAAGCCTTGCGTTTGCAAGAGCAAATGAGGAATTCATTGCAGGAGAGACGAAGGAAAGAAAAGTTTCTCTCATCGTGGTTGTTTGCTCAGAGGACTGGATGAAGCTAGGGAGTTCTCCCTTTCACTGAGAAACGTGTAGGCTGCTGTTGCCTCTGCGCTGTCTTTTTTGCAAAAGAGAGTGTAGTTACACACTTTGAACTGTGCAAATGCACCGGCGTTTGCTAGGATTTCACCAAGCGCTTTGTTTTCCCTGGGCAAAAATGAGCCTTCACAATAGCTTAATGCCGACACTGCATACTCGTTCCAGTTCGAGAACAGGGCTACTGCAAAGGAGTTTTCCGGAGGAAACCTTCCCACCGCGAAGGGCAGATATGCCGAGCTTACTGCACAAAAGTGAAACCAATGCCGGTAATCTCATTCTAACTGCTTTTGTCAGAGGAATGGATGAAGTCAGAGTGTTCTTTTTTTCACTGAGATACACAAAATCTGATGTTGCCTCTGAGCTCTGTTCTTGGCAAATAACTGAAACTGACATCCATTCATGTGGAGAAACACATGGCTTTGCTAGGATATCTCTATGCACTGTGCTTTTCCTGGGCCTCACTGTACCAGTAGTATCTCGTCAGGGCAACACTGCATAGGATTTACTCTGCCAGGAGAGAGTTTACTGCTTTGTAGTTTGTGCTAGGAAACCTTGCCTTCGCAAGTGGAAACTGACCGAGTTCAGGCAGGAAAGAGAATACAAAAGGCTTTTTTTCTCCCTGGGTGCTTTCACAATCTCTTAAGGCTAAAACTATGTCGTCGCTCCTCTGGAATTACAAATGCACTTCGATGTAGTTTTTCAGAAGAAGCCTTGCGTTTGCAAGAGCAAATGAGGAATTCATTGCAGGAAAGAGGAAGGAATAAAAGTTTCTCTCCTTATGCCTGCTTTGCTCAGAGGACTGGATGAAGTCAGGGAGTTCTTCCTTTCACTGAGAAACATGCAGGCTGCTGTTGCCTGTGCTCTCTCTTATTTGGAAAAGAGTCTGTAGTTAGACGCTTTGAACTGTGGAAAGGCACCGGGGTTTGTTAGGATTTCCCCAGGCGCTTTGCTTTCCCTGGGCCAAAACGAGCCTTCACAATAGCTTAAGGCTAACACTGCATACTCGTACCACTTCCAGAACACGGCTACCACAAGGCATTTCTCCCTATCCCTAACCCCAAACCGAACCCTAAGCCTAACCCAAAACCTAACCCTAAACCTAACCCTAACACTAACCCAAACACCTAACCCTAATACTAACCCTAAACCTCATCCTTAACCTCAACTTCACCCTAAACCTAAACCTAACCCTAACCCTAAAACTAAATTAACCCTAAACTATCACCTAACGCTAGCCCTAACCCTAAACCTAACCCTAACCCTAACTCTAACCCTAACCCTAACCGTACCACCCTGAAACATCAGCTTAACTGTAAACCTAACACTAACCCTCACATGAACCCCGTACCCTTTCCCCAACCGTAACCCTATCCCTAATCCTAACCCTAACCCTGACCTAACCTAACCCTTACCCTAATCCTAAACTTAACCCTAACCGTAACTCTACCCTAACCCTAACCCTAAACCTAACAATCACTCTCAACTTGACCCTAACCCTAACCCTAAACCCTAGCACTAACTCTAACTCTAAACCTAACCCTAACCCTAACCTAGCCCTCCCCTTTACAGTAAACCTAGCCTTAACCCTAACCTTACCCCTACCTAAACCTAAACCTAACCCTAACACTAACTTTAAACCAAACTCCAACCTTAACCCTAACCCTCACTATTAACTGCAACTTCACCCTAACCCTAACCCCAACTCTAACCCTAACCCTAACCTTAACAATTAACCTACACTAAAACCTCACCTTAACTCCAAACCTAACCCTAACCGTCACCCTAGCCCTTAACCATTTATATCCCCAACCCTAAACCTAACGCTATCCCTAACACTAACCCTAAACGAACGGTAACCCTAATCCAACGCTAACGCTAACATTAACCCTAAACATCAGCCTACACTAACCATAAACCTAACCCTCCACCCTGAACCAAACGTCTAACACTATCTATAATCCTAACCCTAATCCTAACCCTTATCCTATCCCTCAACCTTCATCTAAACTTCACACTAACCTTAAACCTAAACCTAACCCTAAACATAACCCCTAACCCTAACCCGAATCCTAAACCTAGCCTTCACACTAACCTCAACACAAACCCAAACTCTAGCTCTAACCATAAAAATAACCCTCACCCTATCCTAAACTTCATCCAAACCCTAACCCTAATCTTAATCCTAAACCTAACCCAAACCCTAACCTCGAACCTAATTCGAACCATAAAGCTAGTCCATCTGTAACCCTGAACCTAACCCTTACGATAGCCCTGAACCGAACCTTAAACCTAATCCTAATCCTAACCCTAGACGTAATCCTAACCCTAACCCTAACACTCACTCTAACCTTGACCCCAAATAGAACACTAACTCTAACCCTAATCCGGAACCTAAACGTAAATCTTACACTGCAACTAACCCTAACCGTAAACCTAACCGAAACTCTACCTCTCACCCTAATCATAACACCCTAAACCCTCACTTAACTCTAAAACTAACCGTAACCCTCACGCTAACCCCTAACCGTATCCCCAAACCTAACCCTGATGCTAAACCTAGCCCTAACCCGAACACTAACCTGAACCCCTAGCCATAACGATAACCCTAACCCTAACCCAAAGCCTCACCCCTAACACCAAAGCCTAACCCAAACCTTAACCCTAACTCTGACTCTAACTCTAACACTAACCCGAAACCGAATCATAAACCTAACCCTAACCCTAAACCAAATCTAACCATGACCAGAACCACAATTCCTAAGCGGAACCCTCACATAAACCCTAACCATAAACTACAACTCTAACCCCTAACACCTTACCATAACCATACTCCTAACCCTACCCAACTCTGACCCTAACCCTAACCCTCACCCCAACCAAAACGCCTAATACAACCCGCAAACCTAACCCTAACCGTAACACTAAACTTAATCCTAACCTAAAATCTAACCCTAACCCTAAAACTAAACAGAACCCGTAACCTTAACCCTAACCCTAAACATAACCTTAACACTAACCTGAAAACGAACCCAAACCTTAGCCATAAACCTAACCCTCACCCTATCTTAAACTTCACCCTATTCCTAACCCAAAGCTAACGCTAACTTTAACCCTAACCCTAAACCTAACCCTAACCTTAACCTTGGCCCACCTCTAACCCTAAACCTAACCCTTACAATATCTCTGGCGCTGAGCCTCACCCTAAACCTAACCCTCACCCTAACCCTAACCTAACCGTAACCTAACTTTAAGCCTACCACAAACTTAAACCTAACCCTATCCCCTAACCCTAACTCTAACCCTAAACATAGCCCTAACTCTAACCCTAACCGTAACACTTACCCAAAACCCTCACCTTAACTGTAATCCTAACTCTAACTCTTACTGGAACCCTAAATTCAACCCTAATTATAACCCTATCCTAAACCTAACTGAAACACTAACCCGACCCTAACTCTAACCCTAATCCTTAGCCTAAACCGAACCTTAACCTTAAACCTAACCCGAAGCACTAACCCTAACTCTAACCCTAACCCTAAACCGAACCCTCACTCTTAACCAAAATTTCACCCTAACCATAGCCCTAAACCTACCCTAACTTCATTCAAACCCTAACCCTAACCAAAAGTAACCTAACACTAAACCTAACCCTAACTCTAAACCTAAACCAAAACCTAACCCTAACCCTGTTCCAAACCTGTACCCTAACCCCTAACCCTAAACCTCTCGCTTAACATAAACTTCACTCTAACTCTAACCCTAAAACTAAACATAACACTAAATCTCCCCCTAACCCTGACCCTAACCCTACTCCTAAGCGTAAAACTAACCCTAACCCTAAACTAAACCCTAGCCCTGACCCTAACTCGAACTCTAACGCTAATCCTAACCCTAAAACTTACCCTACACGCTCAGCTCAAATGGAAACCTAGCACTAACCCTCACCCTAACATCTAAACCTGACCCCAACCCTTAACCTAACCCTATCTCGAACCTTAGCCTAGCCGTAAACCTAACCACGACTTAACCCTATTACTTACCCTAACCCTAACTCTAAACCTAACCTTAACCCTAAACTTAATCCTAACCTTAACCCTAACCCTAACCCCAACGCTAAACGTACGCGCAACCCTCACCCTTAACAACTTCACCCTAAGCCTAACCCTAAACCGAACCCTAACTCTAACCCTAAACCTAACCCTATACCTGATCGTAAATTGACCCGAAAAAATAACCCTAACACTAAGCTTCACCCTAAACCTAACCCTCACCTTAACCGAAACACCAAACCCTAACCCTCATCCTTAACCTAAATTTCACCCTAAACCTAAGCCTAAGCCTAACCCTAAAACTAAACCTAACCCTAAACTATCGCCTAACTCTAGCCCCGACCCTAAACCTAACCCTAACTCTAACCTTAACCCTAACCCTAACTCTAACCTTAACCCTAACCGTAGCACCCTAAAATATCAGCAGGAAAGAGAATACAAAAGGCCTTTTCTCCCTGGGTGCTTTCACAATCTCTTAAAGCTAAAACTATGTCGTCGCTCCCCTGGAAGGATAAATGCACTGCGATGTCGTTTTTCAGAGGAAGCCTTGCGTTTGCAAGAGCAAATGAGGAATTCATTGCAGGAGAGACGAAGGAAAGAAAAGTTTCTCTCATCGTGGTTGTTTGCTCAGAGGACTGGATGAAGCTAGGGAGTTCTCCCTTTCACTGAGAAACGTGTAGGCTGCTGTTGCCTCTGCGCTGTCTTTTTTGCAAAAGAGAGTGTAGTTACACACTTTGAACTGTGCAAATGCACCGGCGTTTGCTAGGATTTCACCAAGCGCTTTGTTTTCCCTGGGCAAAAATGAGCCTTCACAATAGCTTAATGCCGACACTGCATACTCGTTCCAGTTCGGGAACAGGGCTACTGCAAAGGAGTTTTCCGGAGGAAACCTTCCCACCGCGAAGGGCAGATATGCCGAGCTTACTGCACAAAAGTGAAACCAATGCCGGTAATCTCATTCTAACTGCTTTTGTCAGAGGAATGGATGAAGTCAGAGTGTTCTTTTTTTCACTGAGATACACAAAATCTGATGTTGCCTCTGAGCTCTGTTCTTGGCAAATAACTGAAACTGACATCCATTCACGTGGAGAAACACATGGCTTTGCTAGGATATCTCTATGCACTGTGCTTTTCCTGGGCCTCACTGTACCAGTAGTATCTCGTCAGGGCAACACTGCATAGGATTTACTCTGCCAGGAGAGAGTTTACTGCTTTGTAGTTTGTGCTAGGAAACCTTGCCTTCGCAAGTGGAAACTGACCGAGTTCAGGCAGGAAAGAGAATACAAAAGGCTTTTTTTCTCCCTGGGTGCTTTCACAATCTCTTAAGGCTAAAACTATGTCGTCGCTCCTCTGGAATTACAAATGCACTTCGATGTAGTTTTTCAGAAGAAGCCTTGCGTTTGCAAGAGCAAATGAGGAATTCATTGCAGGAAAGAGGAAGGAATAAAAGTTTCTCTCCTTATGCCTGCTTTGCTCAGAGGACTGGATGAAGTCAGGGAGTTCTTCCTTTCACTGAGAAACATGCAGGCTGCTGTTGCCTGTGCACTCTCTTATTTGGAAAAGAGTCTGTAGTTAGACGCTTTGAACTGTGGAAAGGCACCGGGGTTTGTTAGGATTTCCCCAGGCGCTTTGCTTTCCCTGGGCCAAAACGAGCCTTCACAATAGCTTAAGGCTAACACTGCATACTCGTACCACTTCCAGAACACGGCTACCACAAGGCATTTCTCCCTATCCCTAACCCCAAACCGAACCCTAAGCCTAACCCAAAACCTAACCCTAAACCTAACCCTAACACTAACCCAAACACCTAACCCTAATACTAACCCTAAACCTCATCCTTAACCTCAACTTCACCCTAAACCTAAACCTAACCCTAACCCTAAAACTAAATTAACCCTAAACTATCACCTAACGCTAGCCCTAACCCTAAACCTAACCCTAACCCTAACTCTAACCCTAACCCTAACCGTACCACCCTGAAACATCAGCTTAACTGTAAACCTAACACTAACCCTCACATGAACCCCGTACCCTTTCCCCAACCGTAACCCTATCCCTAATCCTAACCCTAACCCTGACCTAACCTAACCCTTACCCTAATCCTAAACTTAACCCTAACTGTAACTCTACCCTAACCCTAACCCTAAACCTAACAATCACTCTCAACTTGACCCTAACCCTAACCCTAAACCCTAGCACTAACTCTAACTCTAAACCTAACCCTAACCCTAACCTAGCCCTCCCCTTTACAGTAAACCTAGCCTTAACCCTAACCTTACCCCTACCTAAACCTAAACCTAACCCTAACACTAACTTTAAACCAAACTCCAACCTTAACCCTAACCCTCACTATTAACTGCAACTTCACCCTAACCCTAACCCCAACTCTAACCCTAACCCTAACCTTAACAATTAACCTACACTAAAACCTCACCTTAACTCCAAACCTAACCCTAACCGTCACCCTAGCCCTTAACCATTTATATCCCCAACCCTAAACCTAACGCTATCCCTAACACTAACCCTAAACGAACGGTAACCCTAATCCAACGCTAACGCTAACATTAACCCTAAACATCAGCCTACACTAACCATAAACCTAACCCTCCACCCTGAACCAAACGTCTAATACTATCTATAATCCTAACCCTAATCCTAACCCTTATCCTATCCCTCAACCTTCATCTAAACTTCACACTAACCTTAAACCTAAACCTAACCCTAAACATAACCCCTAACCCTAACCCGAATCCTAAACCTAGCCTTCACACTAACCTCAACACAAACCCAAACTCTAGCTCTAACCATAAAAATAACCCTCACCCTATCCTAAACTTCATCCAAACCCTAACCCTAATCTTAATCCTAAACCTAACCCAAACCCTAACCTCGAACCTAATTCGAACCATAAAGCTAGTCCATCTGTAACCCTGAACCTAACCCTTACGATAGCCCTGAACCGAACCTTAAACCTAATCCTAATCCTAACCCTAGACGTAATCCTAACCCTAACCCTAACACTCACTCTAACCTTGACCCCAAATAGAACACTAACTCTAACCCTAATCCGGAACCTAAACGTAAATCTTACACTGCAACTAACCCTAACCGTAAACCTAACCGAAACTCTACCTCTCACCCTAATCATAACACCCTAAACCCTCACTTAACTCTAAAACTAACCGTAACCCTCACGCTAACCCCTAACCGTATCCCCAAACCTAACCCTGATGCTAAACCTAGCCCTAACCCGAACACTAACCTGAACCCCTAGCCATAACGATAACCCTAACCCTAACCCAAAGCCTCACCCCTAACACCAAAGCCTAACCCAAACCTTAACCCTAACTCTGACTCTAACTCTAACACTAACCCGAAACCGAATCATAAACCTAACCCTAACCCTAAACCAAATCTAACCATGACCAGAACCACAATTCCTAAGCGGAACCCTCACATAAACCCTAACCATAAACTACAACTCTAACCCCTAACACCTTACCATAACCATACTCCTAACCCTACCCAACTCTGACCCTAACCCTAACCCTCACCCCAACCAAAACGCCTAATACAACCCGCAAACCTAACCCTAACCGTAACACTAAACTTAATCCTAACCTAAAATCTAACCCTAACCCTAAAACTAAACAGAACCCGTAACCTTAACCCTAACCCTAAACATAACCTTAACACTAACCTGAAAACGAACCCAAACCTTAGCCATAAACCTAACCCTCACCCTATCTTAAACTTCACCCTATTCCTAACCCAAAGCTAACGCTAACTTTAACCCTAACCCTAAACCTAACCCTAACCTTAACCTTGGCCCACCTCTAACCCTAAACCTAACCCTTACAATATCTCTGGCGCTGAGCCTCACCCTAAACCTAACCCTCACCCTAACCCTAACCTAACCGTAACCTAACTTTAAGCCTACCACAAACTTAAACCTAACCCTATCCCCTAACCCTAACTCTAACCCTAAACATAGCCCTAACTCTAACCCTAACCGTAACACTTACCCAAAACCCTCACCTTAACTGTAATCCTAACTCTAACTCTTACTGGAACCCTAAATTCAACCCTAATTATAACCCTATCCTAAACCTAACTGAAACACTAACCCGACCCTAACTCTAACCCTAATCCTTAGCCTAAACCGAACCTTAACCTTAAACCTAACCCGAAGCACTAACCCTAACTCTAACCCTAACCCTAAACCGAACCCTCACTCTTAACCAAAATTTCACCCTAACCATAGCCCTAAACCTACCCTAACTTCATTCAAACCCTAACCCTAACCAAAAGTAACCTAACACTAAACCTAACCCTAACTCTAAACCTAAACCAAAACCTAACCCTAACCCTGTTCCAAACCTGTACCCTAACCCCTAACCCTAAACCTCTCGCTTAACATAAACTTCACTCTAACTCTAACCCTAAAACTAAACATAACACTAAATCTCCCCCTAACCCTGACCCTAACCCTACTCCTAAGCGCAAAACTAACCCTAACCCTAAACTAAACCCTAGCCCTGACCCTAACTCGAACTCTAACGCTAATCCTAACCCTAAAACTTACCCTACACGCTCAGCTCAAATGGAAACCTAGCACTAACCCTCACCCTAACATCTAAACCTGACCCCAACCCTTAACCTAACCCTATCTCGAACCTTAGCCTAGCCGTAAACCTAACCACGACTTAACCCTATTACTTACCCTAACCCTAACTCTAAACCTAACCTTAACCCTAAACTTAATCCTAACCTTAACCCTAACCCTAACCCCAACGCTAAACGTACACGCAACCCTCACCCTTAACAACTTCACCCTAAGCCTAACCCTAAACCGAACCCTAACTCTAACCCTAAACCTAACCCTATACCTGATCGTAAATTGACCCGAAAAAATAACCCTAACACTAAGCTTCACCCTAAACCTAACCCTCACCTTAACCGAAACACCAAACCCTAACCCTCATCCTTAACCTAAATTTCACCCTAAACCTAAGCCTAAGCCTAACCCTAAAACTAAACCTAACCCTAAACTATCGCCTAACTCTAGCCCCGACCCTAAACCTAACCCTAACTCTAACCTTAACCCTAACCCTAACTCTAACCTTAACCCTAACCGTAGCACCCTAAAATATCAGCAGGAAAGAGAATACAAAAGGCCTTTTCTCCCTGGGTGCTTTCACAATCTCTTAAAGCTAAAACTATGTCGTCGCTCCCCTGGAAGGATAAATGCACTGCGATGTCGTTTTTCAGAGGAAGCCTTGCGTTTGCAAGAGCAAATGAGGAATTCATTGCAGGAGAGACGAAGGAAAGAAAAGTTTCTCTCATCGTGGTTGTTTGCTCAGAGGACTGGATGAAGCTAGGGAGTTCTCCCTTTCACTGAGAAACGTGTAGGCTGCTGTTGCCTCTGCGCTGTCTTTTTTGCAAAAGAGAGTGTAGTTACACACTTTGAACTGTGCAAATGCACCGGCGTTTGCTAGGATTTCACCAAGCGCTTTGTTTTCCCTGGGCAAAAATGAGCCTTCACAATAGCTTAATGCCGACACTGCATACTCGTTCCAGTTCGAGAACAGGGCTACTGCAAAGGAGTTTTCCGGAGGAAACCTTCCCACCGCGAAGGGCAGATATGCCGAGCTTACTGCACAAAAGTGAAACCAATGCCGGTAATCTCATTCTAACTGCTTTTGTCAGAGGAATGGATGAAGTCAGAGTGTTCTTTTTTTCACTGAGATACACAAAATCTGATGTTGCCTCTGAGCTCTGTTCTTGGCAAATAACTGAAACTGACATCCATTCACGTGGAGAAACACATGGCTTTGCTAGGATATCTCTATGCACTGTGCTTTTCCTGGGCCTCACTGTACCAGTAGTATCTCGTCAGGGCAACACTGCATAGGATTTACTCTGCCAGGAGAGAGTTTACTGCTTTGTAGTTTGTGCTAGGAAACCTTGCCTTCGCAAGTGGAAACTGACCGAGTTCAGGCAGGAAAGAGAATACAAAAGGCTTTTTTTCTCCCTGGGTGCTTTCACAATCTCTTAAGGCTAAAACTATGTCGTCGCTCCTCTGGAATTACAAATGCACTTCGATGTAGTTTTTCAGAAGAAGCCTTGCGTTTGCAAGAGCAAATGAGGAATTCATTGCAGGAAAGAGGAAGGAATAAAAGTTTCTCTCCTTATGCCTGCTTTGCTCAGAGGACTGGATGAAGTCAGGGAGTTCTTCCTTTCACTGAGAAACATGCAGGCTGCTGTTGCCTGTGCACTCTCTTATTTGGAAAAGAGTCTGTAGTTAGACGCTTTGAACTGTGGAAAGGCACCGGGGTTTGTTAGGATTTCCCCAGGCGCTTTGCTTTCCCTGGGCCAAAACGAGCCTTCACAATAGCTTAAGGCTAACACTGCATACTCGTACCACTTCCAGAACACGGCTACCACAAGGCATTTCTCCCTATCCCTAACCCCAAACCGAACCCTAAGCCTAACCCAAAACCTAACCCTAAACCTAACCCTAACACTAACCCAAACACCTAACCCTAATACTAACCCTAAACCTCATCCTTAACCTCAACTTCACCCTAAACCTAAACCTAACCCTAACCCTAAAACTAAATTAACCCTAAACTATCACCTAACGCTAGCCCTAACCCTAAACCTAACCCTAACCCTAACTCTAACCCTAACCCTAACCGTACCACCCTGAAACATCAGCTTAACTGTAAACCTAACACTAACCCTCACATGAACCCCGTACCCTTTCCCCAACCGTAACCCTATCCCTAATCCTAACCCTAACCCTGACCTAACCTAACCCTTACCCTAATCCTAAACTTAACCCTAACTGTAACTCTACCCTAACCCTAACCCTAAACCTAACAATCACTCTCAACTTGACCCTAACCCTAACCCTAAACCCTAGCACTAACTCTAACTCTAAACCTAACCCTAACCCTAACCTAGCCCTCCCCTTTACAGTAAACCTAGCCTTAACCCTAACCTTACCCCTACCTAAACCTAAACCTAACCCTAACACTAACTTTAAACCAAACTCCAACCTTAACCCTAACCCTCACTATTAACTGCAACTTCACCCTAACCCTAACCCCAACTCTAACCCTAACCCTAACCTTAACAATTAACCTACACTAAAACCTCACCTTAACTCCAAACCTAACCCTAACCGTCACCCTAGCCCTTAACCATTTATATCCCCAACCCTAAACCTAACGCTATCCCTAACACTAACCCTAAACGAACGGTAACCCTAATCCAACGCTAACGCTAACATTAACCCTAAACATCAGCCTACACTAACCATAAACCTAACCCTCCACCCTGAACCAAACGTCTAACACTATCTATAATCCTAACCCTAATCCTAACCCTTATCCTATCCCTCAACCTTCATCTAAACTTCACACTAACCTTAAACCTAAACCTAACCCTAAACATAACCCCTAACCCTAACCCGAATCCTAAACCTAGCCTTCACACTAACCTCAACACAAACCCAAACTCTAGCTCTAACCATAAAAATAACCCTCACCCTATCCTAAACTTCATCCAAACCCTAACCCTAATCTTAATCCTAAACCTAACCCAAACCCTAACCTCGAACCTAATTCGAACCATAAAGCTAGTCCATCTGTAACCCTGAACCTAACCCTTACGATAGCCCTGAACCGAACCTTAAACCTAATCCTAATCCTAACCCTAGACGTAATCCTAACCCTAACCCTAACACTCACTCTAACCTTGACCCCAAATAGAACACTAACTCTAACCCTAATCCGGAACCTAAACGTAAATCTTACACTGCAACTAACCCTAACCGTAAACCTAACCGAAACTCTACCTCTCACCCTAATCATAACACCCTAAACCCTCACTTAACTCTAAAACTAACCGTAACCCTCACGCTAACCCCTAACCGTATCCCCAAACCTAACCCTGATGCTAAACCTAGCCCTAACCCGAACACTAACCTGAACCCCTAGCCATAACGATAACCCTAACCCTAACCCAAAGCCTCACCCCAACACCAAAGCCTAACCCAAACCTTAACCCTAACTCTGACTCTAACTCTAACACTAACCCGAAACCGAATCATAAACCTAACCCTAACCCTAAACCAAATCTAACCATGACCAGAACCACAATTCCTAAGCGGAACCCTCACATAAACCCTAACCATAAACTACAACTCTAACCCCTAACACCTTACCATAACCATACTCCTAACCCTACCCAACTCTGACCCTAACCCTAACCCTCACCCCAACCAAAACGCCTAATACAACCCGCAAACCTAACCCTAACCGTAACACTAAACTTAATCCTAACCTAAAATCTAACCCTAACCCTAAAACTAAACAGAACCCGTAACCTTAACCCTAACCCTAAACATAATCTTAACACTAACCTGAAAACGAACCCAAACCTTAGCCATAAACCTAACCCTCACCCTATCTTAAACTTCACTCTATTCCTAACCCAAAGCTAACGCTGACTTTAACCCTAACCCTAAACCTAACCCTAACCTTAACCTTGGCCCACCTCTAACCCTAAACCTAACCCTTACAATATCTCTGGCGCTGAGCCTCACCCTAAACCTAATCCTAAACCTAACCCTCACCCTAACCCTAACCTAACCGTAACCTAACTTTAAGCCTACCACAAACTTAAACCTAACCCTATCCCCTAACCCTAACTCTAACCCTAAACATAGCCCTAACTCTAACCCTAACCGTAACACTTACCCAAAACCCTCACCTTAACTGTAATCCTAACTCTAACTCTTACTGGAACCCTAAATTCAACCCTAATTATAACCCTATCCTAAACCTAACTGAAACACTAACCCGACCCTAACTCTAACCCTAATCCTTAGCCTAAACCGAACCTTAACCTTAAACCTAACCCGAAGCACTAACCCTAACTCTAACCCTAACCCTAAACCGAACCCTCACTCTTAACCAAAATTTCACCCTAACCATAGCCCTAAACCTACCCTAACTTCATTCAAACCCTAACCCTAACCAAAAGTAACCTAACACTAAACCTAACCCTAACTCTAAACCTAAACCAAAACCTAACCCTAACCCTGTTCCAAACCTGTACCCTAACCCCTAACCCTAAACCTCTCGCTTAACATAAACTTCACTCTAACTCTAACCCTAAAACTAAACATAACACTAAATCTCCCCCTAACCCTGACCCTAACCCTACTCCTAAGCGTAAAACTAACCCTAACCCTAAACTAAACCCTAGCCCTGACCCTAACTCGAACTCTAACGCTAATCCTAACCCTAAAACTTACCCTACACGCTCAGCTCAAATGGAAACCTAGCACTAACCCTCACCCTAACATCTAAACCTGACCCCAACCCTTAACCTAACCCTATCTCGAACCTTAGCCTAGCCGTAAACCTAACCACGACTTAACCCTATTACTTACCCTAACCCTAACTCTAAACCTAACCTTAACCCTAAACTTAATCCTAACCTTAACCCTAACCCTAACCCCAACGCTAAACGTACACGCAACCCTCACCCTTAACAACTTCACCCTAAGCCTAACCCTAAACCGAACCCTAACTCTAACCCTAAACCTAACCCTATACCTGATCGTAAATTGACCCGAAAAAATAACCCTAACACTAAGCTTCACCCTAAACCTAACCCTCACCTTAACCGAAACACCAAACCCTAACCCTCATCCTTAACCTAAATTTCACCCTAAACCTAAGCCTAAGCCTAACCCTAAAACTAAACCTAACCCTAAACTATCGCCTAACTCTAGCCCCGACCCTAAACCTAACCCTAACTCTAACCTTAACCCTAACCCTAACTCTAACCTTAACCCTAACCGTAGCACCCTAAAATATCAGCAGGAAAGAGAATACAAAAGGCCTTTTCTCCCTGGGTGCTTTCACAATCTCTTAAAGCTAAAACTATGTCGTCGCTCCCCTGGAAGGATAAATGCACTGCGATGTCGTTTTTCAGAGGAAGCCTTGCGTTTGCAAGAGCAAATGAGGAATTCATTGCAGGAGAGACGAAGGAAAGAAAAGTTTCTCTCATCGTGGTTGTTTGCTCAGAGGACTGGATGAAGCTAGGGAGTTCTCCCTTTCACTGAGAAACGTGTAGGCTGCTGTTGCCTCTGCGCTGTCTTTTTTGCAAAAGAGAGTGTAGTTACACACTTTGAACTGTGCAAATGCACCGGCGTTTGCTAGGATTTCACCAAGCGCTTTGTTTTCCCTGGGCAAAAATGAGCCTTCACAATAGCTTAATGCCGACACTGCATACTCGTTCCAGTTCGGGAACAGGGCTACTGCAAAGGAGTTTTCCGGAGGAAACCTTCCCACCGCGAAGGGCAGATATGCCGAGCTTACTGCACAAAAGTGAAACCAATGCCGGTAATCTCATTCTAACTGCTTTTGTCAGAGGAATGGATGAAGTCAGAGTGTTCTTTTTTTCACTGAGATACACAAAATCTGATGTTGCCTCTGAGCTCTGTTCTTGGCAAATAACTGAAACTGACATCCATTCACGTGGAGAAACACATGGCTTTGCTAGGATATCTCTATGCACTGTGCTTTTCCTGGGCCTCACTGTACCAGTAGTATCTCGTCAGGGCAACACTGCATAGGATTTACTCTGCCAGGAGAGAGTTTACTGCTTTGTAGTTTGTGCTAGGAAACCTTGCCTTCGCAAGTGGAAACTGACCGAGTTCAGGCAGGAAAGAGAATACAAAAGGCTTTTTTTCTCCCTGGGTGCTTTCACAATCTCTTAAGGCTAAAACTATGTCGTCGCTCCTCTGGAATTACAAATGCACTTCGATGTAGTTTTTCAGAAGAAGCCTTGCGTTTGCAAGAGCAAATGAGGAATTCATTGCAGGAAAGAGGAAGGAATAAAAGTTTCTCTCCTTATGCCTGCTTTGCTCAGAGGACTGGATGAAGTCAGGGAGTTCTTCCTTTCACTGAGAAACATGCAGGCTGCTGTTGCCTGTGCACTCTCTTATTTGGAAAAGAGTCTGTAGTTAGACGCTTTGAACTGTGGAAAGGCACCGGGGTTTGTTAGGATTTCCCCAGGCGCTTTGCTTTCCCTGGGCCAAAACGAGCCTTCACAATAGCTTAAGGCTAACACTGCATACTCGTACCACTTCCAGAACACGGCTACCACAAGGCATTTCTCCCTATCCCTAACCCCAAACCGAACCCTAAGCCTAACCCAAAACCTAACCCTAAACCTAACCCTAACACTAACCCAAACACCTAACCCTAATACTAACCCTAAACCTCATCCTTAACCTCAACTTCACCCTAAACCTAAACCTAACCCTAACCCTAAAACTAAATTAACCCTAAACTATCACCTAACGCTAGCCCTAACCCTAAACCTAACCCTAACCCTAACTCTAACCCTAACCCTAACCGTACCACCCTGAAACATCAGCTTAACTGTAAACCTAACACTAACCCTCACATGAACCCCGTACCCTTTCCCCAACCGTAACCCTATCCCTAATCCTAACCCTAACCCTGACCTAACCTAACCCTTACCCTAATCCTAAACTTAACCCTAACTGTAACTCTACCCTAACCCTAACCCTAAACCTAACAATCACTCTCAACTTGACCCTAACCCTAACCCTAAACCCTAGCACTAACTCTAACTCTAAACCTAACCCTAACCCTAACCTAGCCCTCCCCTTTACAGTAAACCTAGCCTTAACCCTAACCTTACCCCTACCTAAACCTAAACCTAACCCTAACACTAACTTTAAACCAAACTCCAACCTTAACCCTAACCCTCACTATTAACTGCAACTTCACCCTAACCCTAACCCCAACTCTAACCCTAACCCTAACCTTAACAATTAACCTACACTAAAACCTCACCTTAACTCCAAACCTAACCCTAACCGTCACCCTAGCCCTTAACCATTTATATCCCCAACCCTAAACCTAACGCTATCCCTAACACTAACCCTAAACGAACGGTAACCCTAATCCAACGCTAACGCTAACATTAACCCTAAACATCAGCCTACACTAACCATAAACCTAACCCTCCACCCTGAACCAAACGTCTAACACTATCTATAATCCTAACCCTAATCCTAACCCTTATCCTATCCCTCAACCTTCATCTAAACTTCACACTAACCTTAAACCTAAACCTAACCCTAAACATAACCCCTAACCCTAACCCGAATCCTAAACCTAGCCTTCACACTAACCTCAACACAAACCCAAACTCTAGCTCTAACCATAAAAATAACCCTCACCCTATCCTAAACTTCATCCAAACCCTAACCCTAATCTTAATCCTAAACCTAACCCAAACCCTAACCTCGAACCTAATTCGAACCATAAAGCTAGTCCATCTGTAACCCTGAACCTAACCCTTACGATAGCCCTGAACCGAACCTTAAACCTAATCCTAATCCTAACCCTAGACGTAATCCTAACCCTAACCCTAACACTCACTCTAACCTTGACCCCAAATAGAACACTAACTCTAACCCTAATCCGGAACCTAAACGTAAATCTTACACTGCAACTAACCCTAACCGTAAACCTAACCGAAACTCTACCTCTCACCCTAATCATAACACCCTAAACCCTCACTTAACTCTAAAACTAACCGTAACCCTCACGCTAACCCCTAACCGTATCCCCAAACCTAACCCTGATGCTAAACCTAGCCCTAACCCGAACACTAACCTGAACCCCTAGCCATAACGATAACCCTAACCCTAACCCAAAGCCTCACCCCAACACCAAAGCCTAACCCAAACCTTAACCCTAACTCTGACTCTAACTCTAACACTAACCCGAAACCGAATCATAAACCTAACCCTAACCCTAAACCAAATCTAACCATGACCAGAACCACAATTCCTAAGCGGAACCCTCACATAAACCCTAACCATAAACTACAACTCTAACCCCTAACACCTTACCATAACCATACTCCTAACCCTACCCAACTCTGACCCTAACCCTAACCCTCACCCCAACCAAAACGCCTAATACAACCCGCAAACCTAACCCTAACCGTAACACTAAACTTAATCCTAACCTAAAATCTAACCCTAACCCTAAAACTAAACAGAACCCGTAACCTTAACCCTAACCCTAAACATAACCTTAACACTAACCTGAAAACGAACCCAAACCTTAGCCATAAACCTAACCCTCACCCTATCTTAAACTTCACCCTATTCCTAACCCAAAGCTAACGCTAACTTTAACCCTAACCCTAAACCTAACCCTAACCTTAACCTTGGCCCACCTCTAACCCTAAACCTAACCCTTACAATATCTCTGGCGCTGAGCCTCACCCTAAACCTAACCCTCACCCTAACCCTAACCTAACCGTAACCTAACTTTAAGCCTACCACAAACTTAAACCTAACCCTATCCCCTAACCCTAACTCTAACCCTAAACATAGCCCTAACTCTAACCCTAACCGTAACACTTACCCAAAACCCTCACCTTAACTGTAATCCTAACTCTAACTCTTACTGGAACCCTAAATTCAACCCTAATTATAACCCTATCCTAAACCTAACTGAAACACTAACCCGACCCTAACTCTAACCCTAATCCTTAGCCTAAACCGAACCTTAACCTTAAACCTAACCCGAAGCACTAACCCTAACTCTAACCCTAACCCTAAACCGAACCCTCACTCTTAACCAAAATTTCACCCTAACCATAGCCCTAAACCTACCCTAACTTCATTCAGACCCTAACCCTAACCAAAAGTAACCTAACACTAAACTTAACCCTAACTCTAAACCTAAACCAAAACCTAACCCTAACCCTGTTCCAAACCTGTACCCTAACCCCTAACCCTAAACCTCTCGCTTAACATAAACTTCACTCTAACTCTAACCCTAAAACTAAACATAACACTAAATCTCCCCCAACCCTGACCCTAACCCTACTCCTAAGCGTAAAACTAACCCTAACCCTAAACTAAACCCTAGCCCTGACCCTAACTCGAACTCTAACGCTAATCCTAACCCTAAAACTTACCCTACACGCTCAGCTCAAATGGAAACCTAGCACTAACCCTCACCCTAACATCTAAACCTGACCCCAACCCTTAACCTAACCCTATCTCGAACCTTAGCCTAGCCGTAAACCTAACCACGACTTAACCCTATTACTTACCCTAACCCTAACTCTAAACCTAACCTTAACCCTAAACTTAATCCTAACCTTAACCCTAACCCTAACCCCAACGCTAAACGTACGCGCAACCCTCACCCTTAACAACTTCACCCTAAGCCTAACCCTAAACCGAACCCTAACTCTAACCCTAAACCTAACCCTATACCTGATCGTAAATTGACCCGAAAAAATAACCCTAACACTAAGCTTCACCCTAAACCTAACCCTCACCTTAACCGAAACACCAAACCCTAACCCTCATCCTTAACCTAAATTTCACCCTAAACCTAAGCCTAAGCCTAACCCTAAAACTAAACCTAACCCTAAACTATCGCCTAACTCTAGCCCCGACCCTAAACCTAACCCTAACTCTAACCTTAACCCTAACCCTAACTCTAACCTTAACCCTAACCGTAGCACCCTAAAATATCAGCAGGAAAGAGAATACAAAAGGCCTTTTCTCCCTGGGTGCTTTCACAATCTCTTAAAGCTAAAACTATGTCGTCGCTCCCCTGGAAGGATAAATGCACTGCGATGTCGTTTTTCAGAGGAAGCCTTGCGTTTGCAAGAGCAAATGAGGAATTCATTGCAGGAGAGACGAAGGAAAGAAAAGTTTCTCTCATCGTGGTTGTTTGCTCAGAGGACTGGATGAAGCTAGGGAGTTCTCCCTTTCACTGAGAAACGTGTAGGCTGCTGTTGCCTCTGCGCTGTCTTTTTTGCAAAAGAGAGTGTAGTTACACACTTTGAACTGTGCAAATGCACCGGCGTTTGCTAGGATTTCACCAAGCGCTTTGTTTTCCCTGGGCAAAAATGAGCCTTCACAATAGCTTAATGCCGACACTGCATACTCGTTCCAGTTCGAGAACAGGGCTACTGCAAAGGAGTTTTCCGGAGGAAACCTTCCCACCGCGAAGGGCAGATATGCCGAGCTTACTGCACAAAAGTGAAACCAATGCCGGTAATCTCATTCTAACTGCTTTTGTCAGAGGAATGGATGAAGTCAGAGTGTTCTTTTTTTCACTGAGATACACAAAATCTGATGTTGCCTCTGAGCTCTGTTCTTGGCAAATAACTGAAACTGACATCCATTCACGTGGAGAAACACATGGCTTTGCTAGGATATCTCTATGCACTGTGCTTTTCCTGGGCCTCACTGTACCAGTAGTATCTCGTCAGGGCAACACTGCATAGGATTTACTCTGCCAGGAGAGAGTTTACTGCTTTGTAGTTTGTGCTAGGAAACCTTGCCTTCGCAAGTGGAAACTGACCGAGTTCAGGCAGGAAAGAGAATACAAAAGGCTTTTTTTCTCCCTGGGTGCTTTCACAATCTCTTAAGGCTAAAACTATGTCGTCGCTCCTCTGGAATTACAAATGCACTTCGATGTAGCTTTTCCAGAAGAAGCCTTGCGTTTGCAAGAGCAAATGAGGAATTCATTGCAGGAAAGAGGAAGGAATAAAAGTTTCTCTCCTTATGCCTGCTTTGCTCAGAGGACTGGATGAAGTCAGGGAGTTCTTCCTTTCACTGAGAAACATGCAGGCTGCTGTTGCCTGTGCGCTCTCTTATTTGGAAAAGAGTCTGTAGTTAGACGCTTTGAACTGTGGAAAGGCACCGGGGTTCGTTAGGATTTCCCCAGGCGCTTTGCTTTCCCTGGGCCAAAACGAGCCTTCACAATAGCTTAAGGCTAACACTGCATACTCGTACCACTTCCAGAACACGGCTACCACAAGGCATTTCTCCCTATCCCTAACCCCAAACCGAACCCTAAGCCTAACCCAAAACCTAACCCTAAACCTAACCCTAACACTAACCCAAACACCTAACCCTAATACTAACCCTAAACCTCATCCTTAACCTCAACTTCACCCTAAACCTAAACCTAACCCTAACCCTAAAACTAAATTAACCCTAAACTATCACCTAACGCTAGCCCTAACCCTAAACCTAACCCTAACCCTAACTCTAACCCTAACCCTAACCGTACCACCCTGAAACATCAGCTTAACTGTAAACCTAACACTAACCCTCACATGAACCCCGTACCCTTTCCCCAACCGTAACCCTATCCCTAATCCTAACCCTAACCCTGACCTAACCTAACCCTTACCCTAATCCTAAACTTAACCCTAACTGTAACTCTACCCTAACCCTAACCCTAAACCTAACAATCACTCTCAACTTGACCCTAACCCTAACCCTAAACCCTAGCACTAACTCTAACTCTAAACCTAACCCTAACCCTAACCTAGCCCTCCCCTTTACAGTAAACCTAGCCTTAACCCTAACCTTACCCCTACCTAAACCTAAACCTAACCCTAACACTAACTTTAAACCAAACTCCAACCTTAACCCTAACCCTCACTATTAACTGCAACTTCACCCTAACCCTAACCCCAACTCTAACCCTAACCCTAACCTTAACAATTAACCTACACTAAAACCTCACCTTAACTCCAAACCTAACCCTAACCGTCACCCTAGCCCTTAACCATTTATATCCCCAACCCTAAACCTAACGCTATCCCTAACACTAACCCTAAACGAACGGTAACCCTAATCCAACGCTAACGCTAACATTAACCCTAAACATCAGCCTACACTAACCATAAACCTAACCCTCCACCCTGAACCAAACGTCTAATACTATCTATAATCCTAACCCTAATCCTAACCCTTATCCTATCCCTCAACCTTCATCTAAACTTCACACTAACCTTAAACCTAAACCTAACCCTAAACATAACCCCTAACCCTAACCCGAATCCTAAACCTAGCCTTCACACTAACCTCAACACAAACCCAAACTCTAGCTCTAACCATAAAAATAACCCTCACCCTATCCTAAACTTCATCCAAACCCTAACCCTAATCTTAATCCTAAACCTAACCCAAACCCTAACCTCGAACCTAATTCGAACCATAAAGCTAGTCCATCTGTAACCCTGAACCTAACCCTTACGATAGCCCTGAACCGAACCTTAAACCTAATCCTAATCCTAACCCTAGACGTAATCCTAACCCTAACCCTAACACTCACTCTAACCTTGACCCCAAATAGAACACTAACTCTAACCCTAATCCGGAACCTAAACGTAAATCTTACACTGCAACTAACCCTAACCGTAAACCTAACCGAAACTCTACCTCTCACCCTAATCATAACACCCTAAACCCTCACTTAACTCTAAAACTAACCGTAACCCTCACGCTAACCCCTAACCGTATCCCCAAACCTAACCCTGATGCTAAACCTAGCCCTAACCCGAACACTAACCTGAACCCCTAGCCATAACGATAACCCTAACCCTAACCCAAAGCCTCACCCCAACACCAAAGCCTAACCCAAACCTTAACCCTAACTCTGACTCTAACTCTAACACTAACCCGAAACCGAATCATAAACCTAACCCTAACCCTAAACCAAATCTAACCATGACCAGAACCACAATTCCTAAGCGGAACCCTCACATAAACCCTAACCATAAACTACAACTCTAACCCCTAACACCTTACCATAACCATACTCCTAACCCTACCCAACTCTGACCCTAACCCTAACCCTCACCCCAACCAAAACGCCTAATACAACCCGCAAACCTAACCCTAACCGTAACACTAAACTTAATCCTAACCTAAAATCTAACCCTAACCCTAAAACTAAACAGAACCCGTAACCTTAACCCTAACCCTAAACATAACCTTAACACTAACCTGAAAACGAACCCAAACCTTAGCCATAAACCTAACCCTCACCCTATCTTAAACTTCACCCTATTCCTAACCCAAAGCTAACGCTAACTTTAACCCTAACCCTAAACCTAACCCTAACCTTAACCTTGGCCCACCTCTAACCCTAAACCTAACCCTTACAATATCTCTGGCGCTGAGCCTCACCCTAAACCTAACCCTCACCCTAACCCTAACCTAACCGTAACCTAACTTTAAGCCTACCACAAACTTAAACCTAACCCTATCCCCTAACCCTAACTCTAACCCTAAACATAGCCCTAACTCTAACCCTAACCGTAACACTTACCCAAAACCCTCACCTTAACTGTAATCCTAACTCTAACTCTTACTGGAACCCTAAATTCAACCCTAATTATAACCCTATCCTAAACCTAACTGAAACACTAACCCGACCCTAACTCTAACCCTAATCCTTAGCCTAAACCGAACCTTAACCTTAAACCTAACCCGAAGCACTAACCCTAACTCTAACCCTAACCCTAAACCGAACCCTCACTCTTAACCAAAATTTCACCCTAACCATAGCCCTAAACCTACCCTAACTTCATTCAGACCCTAACCCTAACCAAAAGTAACCTAACACTAAACTTAACCCTAACTCTAAACCTAAACCAAAACCTAACCCTAACCCTGTTCCAAACCTGTACCCTAACCCCTAACCCTAAACCTCTCGCTTAACATAAACTTCACTCTAACTCTAACCCTAAAACTAAACATAACACTAAATCTCCCCCAACCCTGACCCTAACCCTACTCCTAAGCGTAAAACTAACCCTAACCCTAAACTAAACCCTAGCCCTGACCCTAACTCGAACTCTAACGCTAATCCTAACCCTAAAACTTACCCTACACGCTCAGCTCAAATGGAAACCTAGCACTAACCCTCACCCTAACATCTAAACCTGACCCCAACCCTTAACCTAACCCTATCTCGAACCTTAGCCTAGCCGTAAACCTAACCACGACTTAACCCTATTACTTACCCTAACCCTAACTCTAAACCTAACCTTAACCCTAAACTTAATCCTAACCTTAACCCTAACCCTAACCCCAACGCTAAACGTACGCGCAACCCTCACCCTTAACAACTTCACCCTAAGCCTAACCCTAAACCGAACCCTAACTCTAACCCTAAACCTAACCCTATACCTGATCGTAAATTGACCCGAAAAAATAACCCTAACACTAAGCTTCACCCTAAACCTAACCCTCACCTTAACCGAAACACCAAACCCTAACCCTCATCCTTAACCTAAATTTCACCCTAAACCTAAGCCTAAGCCTAACCCTAAAACTAAACCTAACCCTAAACTATCGCCTAACTCTAGCCCCGACCCTAAACCTAACCCTAACTCTAACCTTAACCCTAACCCTAACTCTAACCTTAACCCTAACCGTAGCACCCTAAAATATCAGCAGGAAAGAGAATACAAAAGGCCTTTTCTCCCTGGGTGCTTTCACAATCTCTTAAAGCTAAAACTATGTCGTCGCTCCCCTGGAAGGATAAATGCACTGCGATGTCGTTTTTCAGAGGAAGCCTTGCGTTTGCAAGAGCAAATGAGGAATTCATTGCAGGAGAGACGAAGGAAAGAAAAGTTTCTCTCATCGTGGTTGTTTGCTCAGAGGACTGGATGAAGCTAGGGAGTTCTCCCTTTCACTGAGAAACGTGTAGGCTGCTGTTGCCTCTGCGCTGTCTTTTTTGCAAAAGAGAGTGTAGTTACACACTTTGAACTGTGCAAATGCACCGGCGTTTGCTAGGATTTCACCAAGCGCTTTGTTTTCCCTGGGCAAAAATGAGCCTTCACAATAGCTTAATGCCGACACTGCATACTCGTTCCAGTTCGAGAACAGGGCTACTGCAAAGGAGTTTTCCGGAGGAAACCTTCCCACCGCGAAGGGCAGATATGCCGAGCTTACTGCACAAAAGTGAAACCAATGCCGGTAATCTCATTCTAACTGCTTTTGTCAGAGGAATGGATGAAGTCAGAGTGTTCTTTTTTTCACTGAGATACACAAAATCTGATGTTGCCTCTGAGCTCTGTTCTTGGCAAATAACTGAAACTGACATCCATTCACGTGGAGAAACACATGGCTTTGCTAGGATATCTCTATGCACTGTGCTTTTCCTGGGCCTCACTGTACCAGTAGTATCTCGTCAGGGCAACACTGCATAGGATTTACTCTGCCAGGAGAGAGTTTACTGCTTTGTAGTTTGTGCTAGGAAACCTTGCCTTCGCAAGTGGAAACTGACCGAGTTCAGGCAGGAAAGAGAATACAAAAGGCTTTTTTTCTCCCTGGGTGCTTTCACAATCTCTTAAGGCTAAAACTATGTCGTCGCTCCTCTGGAATTACAAATGCACTTCGATGTAGCTTTTCCAGAAGAAGCCTTGCGTTTGCAAGAGCAAATGAGGAATTCATTGCAGGAAAGAGGAAGGAATAAAAGTTTCTCTCCTTATGCCTGCTTTGCTCAGAGGACTGGATGAAGTCAGGGAGTTCTTCCTTTCACTGAGAAACATGCAGGCTGCTGTTGCCTGTGCGCTCTCTTATTTGGAAAAGAGTCTGTAGTTAGACGCTTTGAACTGTGGAAAGGCACCGGGGTTCGTTAGGATTTCCCCAGGCGCTTTGCTTTCCCTGGGCCAAAACGAGCCTTCACAATAGCTTAAGGCTAACACTGCATACTCGTACCACTTCCAGAACACGGCTACCACAAGGCATTTCTCCCTATCCCTAACCCCAAACCGAACCCTAAGCCTAACCCAAAACCTAACCCTAAACCTAACCCTAACACTAACCCAAACACCTAACCCTAATACTAACCCTAAACCTCATCCTTAACCTCAACTTCACCCTAAACCTAAACCTAACCCTAACCCTAAAACTAAATTAACCCTAAACTATCACCTAACGCTAGCCCTAACCCTAAACCTAACCCTAACCCTAACTCTAACCCTAACCCTAACCGTACCACCCTGAAACATCAGCTTAACTGTAAACCTAACACTAACCCTCACATGAACCCCGTACCCTTTCCCCAACCGTAACCCTATCCCTAATCCTAACCCTAACCCTGACCTAACCTAACCCTTACCCTAATCCTAAACTTAACCCTAACCGTAACTCTACCCTAACCCTAACCCTAAACCTAACAATCACTCTCAACTTGACCCTAACCCTAACCCTAAACCCTAGCACTAACTCTAACTCTAAACCTAACCCTAACCCTAACCTAGCCCTCCCCTTTACAGTAAACCTAGCCTTAACCCTAACCTTACCCCTACCTAAACCTAAACCTAACCCTAACACTAACTTTAAACCAAACTCCAACCTTAACCCTAACCCTCACTATTAACTGCAACTTCACCCTAACCCTAACCCCAACTCTAACCCTAACCCTAACCTTAACAATTAACCTAAACTAAAACCTCACCTTAACTCCAAACCTAACCCGAACCGTCACCCTAGCCCTTAACCATTTATATCCCCAACCCTAAACTAACGCTATCCCTAACACTAACCCTAAACGAACGGTAACCCTAATCCAACGCTAACGCTAACATTAACCCTAAACATCAGCCTACACTAACCATAAACCTAACCCTCCACCCTGAACCAAACGTCTAACACTATCTATAATCCTAACCCTAATCCTAACCCTTATCCTATCCCTCAACCTTCATCTAAACTTCACACTAACCTTAAACCTAAACCTAACCCTAAACATAACCCCTAACCCTAACCCGAATCCTAAACCTAGCCTTCACACTGACCTCAACACAAACCCAAACTCTAGCTCTAACCATAAAAATAACCCTCACCCTATCCTAAACTTCATCCAAACCCTAACCCTAATCTTAATCCTAAACCTAACCCAAACCCTAACCTCGAACCTAATTCGAACCATAAAGCTAGTCCATCTGTAACCCTGAACCTAACCCTTACGATAGCCCTGAACCGAACCTTAAACCTAATCCTAATCCTAACCCTAGACGTAATCCTAACCCTAACCCTAACACTCACTCTAACCTTGACCCCAAATAGAACACTAACTCTAACCCTAATCCGGAACCTAAACGTAAATCTTACACTGCAACTAACCCTAACCGTAAACCTAACCGAAACTCTACCTCTCACCCTAATCATAACACCCTAAACCCTCACTTAACTCTAAAACTAACCGTAACCCTCACGCTAACCCCTAACCGTATCCCCAAACCTAACCCTGATGCTAAACCTAGCCCTAACCCGAACACTAACCTGAACCCCTAGCCATAACGATAACCCTAACCCTAACCCAAAGCCTCACCCCTAACACCAAAGCCTAACCCAAACCTTAACCCTAACTCTGACTCTAACTCTAACACTAACCCGAAACCGAATCATAAACCTAACCCTAACCCTAAACCAAATCTAACCATGACCAGAACCACAATTCCTAAGCGGAACCCTCACATAAACCCTAACCATAAACTACAACTCTAACCCCTAACACCTTACCATAACCATACTCCTAACCCTACCCAACTCTGACCCTAACCCTAACCCTCACCCCAACCAAAACGCCTAATACAACCCGCAAACCTAACCCTAACCGTAACACTAAACTTAATCCTAACCTAAAATCTAACCCTAACCCTAAAACTAAACAGAACCCGTAACCTTAACCCTAACCCTAAACATAACCTTAACACTAACCTGAAAACGAACCCAAACCTTAGCCATAAACCTAACCCTCACCCTATCTTAAACTTCACCCTATTCCTAACCCAAAGCTAACGCTAACTTTAACCCTAACCCTAAACCTAACCCTAACCTTAACCTTGGCCCACCTCTAACCCTAAACCTAACCCTTACAATATCTCTGGCGCTGAGCCTCACCCTAAACCTAATCCTAAACCTAACCCTCACCCTAACCCTAACCTAACCGTAACCTAACTTTAAGCCTACCACAAACTTAAACCTAACCCTATCCCCTCACCCTAACTCTAACCCTAAACATAGCCCTAACTCTAACCCTAACCGTAACACTTACCCAAAACCCTCACCTTAACTGTAATCCTAACTCTAACTCTTACTGGAACCCTAAATTCAACCCTAATTATAACCCTATCCTAAACCTAACTGAAACACTAACCCGACCCTAACTCTAACCCTAATCCTTAGCCTAAACCGAACCTTAACCTTAAACCTAACCCGAAGCACTAACCCTAACTCTAACCCTAACCCTAAACCGAACCCTCACTCTTAACCAAAATTTCACCCTAACCATAGCCCTAAACCTACCCTAACTTCATTCAAACCCTAACCCTAACCAAAAGTAACCTAACACTAAACCTAACCCTAACTCTAAACCTAAACCAAAACCTAACCCTAACCCTGTTCCAAACCTGTACCCTAACCCCTAACCCTAAACCTCTCGCTTAACATAAACTTCACTCTAACTCTAACCCTAAAACTAAACATAACACTAAATCTCCCCCTAACCCTGACCCTAACCCTACTCCTAAGCGTAAAACTAACCCTAACCCTAAACTAAACCCTAGCCCTGACCCTAACTCGAACTCTAACGCTAATCCTAACCCTAAAACTTACCCTACACGCTCAGCTCAAATGGAAACCTAGCACTAACCCTCACCCTAACATCTAAACCTGACCCCAACCCTTAACCTAACCCTATCTCGAACCTTAGCCTAGCCGTAAACCTAACCACGACTTAACCCTATTACTTACCCTAACCCTAACTCTAAACCTAACCTTAACCCTAAACTTAATCCTAACCTTAACCCTAACCCTAACCCCAACGCTAAACGTACACGCAACCCTCACCCTTAACAACTTCACCCTAAGCCTAACCCTAAACCGAACCCTAACTCTAACCCTAAACCTAACCCTATACCTGATCGTAAATTGACCCGAAAAAATAACCCTAACACTAAGCTTCACCCTAAACCTAACCCTCACCTTAACCGAAACACCAAACCCTAACCCTCATCCTTAACCTAAATTTCACCCTAAACCTAAGCCTAAGCCTAACCCTAAAACTAAACCTAACCCTAAACTATCGCCTAACTCTAGCCCCGACCCTAAACCTAACCCTAACTCTAACCTTAACCCTAACCCTAACTCTAACCTTAACCCTAACCGTAGCACCCTAAAATATCAGCAGGAAAGAGAATACAAAAGGCCTTTTCTCCCTGGGTGCTTTCACAATCTCTTAAAGCTAAAACTATGTCGTCGCTCCCCTGGAAGGATAAATGCACTGCGATGTCGTTTTTCAGAGGAAGCCTTGCGTTTGCAAGAGCAAATGAGGAATTCATTGCAGGAGAGACGAAGGAAAGAAAAGTTTCTCTCATCGTGGTTGTTTGCTCAGAGGACTGGATGAAGCTAGGGAGTTCTCCCTTTCACTGAGAAACGTGTAGGCTGCTGTTGCCTCTGCGCTGTCTTTTTTGCAAAAGAGAGTGTAGTTACACACTTTGAACTGTGCAAATGCACCGGCGTTTGCTAGGATTTCACCAAGCGCTTTGTTTTCCCTGGGCAAAAATGAGCCTTCACAATAGCTTAATGCCGACACTGCATACTCGTTCCAGTTCGAGAACAGGGCTACTGCAAAGGAGTTTTCCGGAGGAAACCTTCCCACCGCGAAGGGCAGATATGCCGAGCTTACTGCACAAAAGTGAAACCAATGCCGGTAATCTCATTCTAACTGCTTTTGTCAGAGGAATGGATGAAGTCAGAGTGTTCTTTTTTTCACTGAGATACACAAAATCTGATGTTGCCTCTGAGCTCTGTTCTTGGCAAATAACTGAAACTGACATCCATTCATGTGGAGAAACACATGGCTTTGCTAGGATATCTCTATGCACTGTGCTTTTCCTGGGCCTCACTGTACCAGTAGTATCTCGTCAGGGCAACACTGCATAGGATTTACTCTGCCAGGAGAGAGTTTACTGCTTTGTAGTTTGTGCTAGGAAACCTTGCCTTCGCAAGTGGAAACTGACCGAGTTCAGGCAGGAAAGAGAATACAAAAGGCTTTTTTTCTCCCTGGGTGCTTTCACAATCTCTTAAGGCTAAAACTATGTCGTCGCTCCTCTGGAATTACAAATGCACTTCGATGTAGCTTTTCCAGAAGAAGCCTTGCGTTTGCAAGAGCAAATGAGGAATTCATTGCAGGAAAGAGGAAGGAATAAAAGTTTCTCTCCTTATGCCTGCTTTGCTCAGAGGACTGGATGAAGTCAGGGAGTTCTTCCTTTCACTGAGAAACATGCAGGCTGCTGTTGCCTGTGCGCTCTCTTATTTGGAAAAGAGTCTGTAGTTAGACGCTTTGAACTGTGGAAAGGCACCGGGGTTTGTTAGGATTTCCCCAGGCGCTTTGCTTTCCCTGGGCCAAAACGAGCCTTCACAATAGCTTAAGGCTAACACTGCATACTCGTACCACTTCCAGAACACGGCTACCACAAGGCATTTCTCCCTATCCCTAACCCCAAACCGAACCCTAAGCCTAACCCAAAACCTAACCCTAAACCTAACCCTACCACTAACCCAAACACCTAATACTAACCCTAAACCTCATCCTTAACCTCAACTTCACCCTAAACCTAAACCTAACCCTAACCCTAAAACTAAATTAACCCTAAACTATCACCTAACGCTAGCCCTAACCCTAAACCTAACCCTAACCCTAACTCTAACCCTAACCCTAACCGTACCACCCTGAAACATCAGCTTAACTGTAAACCTAACACTAACCCTCACATGAACCCCGTACCCTTTCCCCAACCGTAACCCTATCCCTAATCCTAACCCTAACCCTGACCTAAACCTAACCCTTACCCTAATCCTAAACTTAACCCTAACCGTAACTCTACCCTAACCCTAACCCTAAACCTAACAATCACTCTCAACTTGACCCTAACCCTAACCCTAAACCCTAGCACTAACTCTAACTCTAAACCTAACCCTAACCCTAACCTAGCCCTCCCCTTTACAGTAAACCTAGCCTTAACCCTAACCTTACCCCTACCTAAACCTAAACCTAACCCTAACACTAACTTTAAACCAAACTCCAACCTTAACCCTAACCCTCACTATTAACTGCAACTTCACCCTAACCCTAACCCCAACTCTAACCCTAACCCTAACCTTAACAATTAACCTAAACTAAAACCTCACCTTAACTCCAAACCTAACCCTAACCGTCACCCTAGCCCTTAACCATTTATATCCCCAACCCTAAACTAACGCTATCCCTAACACTAACCCTAAACGAACGGTAACCCTAATCCAACGCTAACGCTAACATTAACCCTAAACATCAGCCTACACTAACCATAAACCTAACCCTCCACCCTGAACCAAACGTCTAACACTATCTATAATCCTAACCCTAATCCTAACCCTTATCCTATCCCTCAACCTTCATCTAAACTTCACACTAACCTTAAACCTAAACCTAACCCTAAACATAACCCCTAACCCTAACCCGAATCCTAAACCTAGCCTTCACACTGACCTCAACACAAACCCAAACTCTAGCTCTAACCATAAAAATAACCCTCACCCTATCCTAAACTTCATCCAAACCCTAACCCTAATCTTAATCCTAAACCTAACCCAAACCCTAACCTCGAACCTAATTCGAACCATAAAGCTAGTCCATCTGTAACCCTGAACCTAACCCTTACGATAGCCCTGAACCGAACCTTAAACCTAATCCTAATCCTAACCCTAGACGTAATCCTAACCCTAACCCTAACACTCACTCTAACCTTGACCCCAAATAGAACACTAACTCTAACCCTAATCCGGAACCTAAACGTAAATCTTACACTGCAACTAACCCTAACCGTAAACCTAACCGAAACTCTACCTCTCACCCTAATCATAACACCCTAAACCCTCACTTAACTCTAAAACTAACCGTAACCCTCACGCTAACCCCTAACCGTATCCCCAAACCTAACCCTGATGCTAAACCTAGCCCTAACCCGAACACTAACCTGAACCCCTAGCCATAACGATAACCCTAACCCTAACCCAAAGCCTCACCCCAACACCAAAGCCTAACCCAAACCTTAACCCTAACTCTGACTCTAACTCTAACACTAACCCGAAACCGAATCATAAACCTAACCCTAACCCTAAACCAAATCTAACCATGACCAGAACCACAATTCCTAAGCGGAACCCTCACATAAACCCTAACCATAAACTACAACTCTAACCCCTAACACCTTACCATAACCATACTCCTAACCCTACCCAACTCTGACCCTAACCCTAACCCTCACCCCAACCAAAACGCCTAATACAACCCGCAAACCTAACCCTAACCGTAACACTAAACTTAATCCTAACCTAAAATCTAACCCTAACCCTAAAACTAAACAGAACCCGTAACCTTAACCCTAACCCTAAACATAACCTTAACACTAACCTGAAAACGAACCCAAACCTTAGCCATAAACCTAACCCTCACCCTATCTTAAACTTCACCCTATTCCTAACCCAAAGCTAACGCTAACTTTAACCCTAACCCTAAACCTAACCCTAACCTTAACCTTGGCCCACCTCTAACCCTAAACCTAACCCTTACAATATCTCTGGCGCTGAGCCTCACCCTAAACCTAACCCTCACCCTAACCCTAACCTAACCGTAACCTAACTTTAAGCCTACCACAAACTTAAACCTAACCCTATCCCCTAACCCTAACTCTAACCCTAAACATAGCCCTAACTCTAACCCTAACCGTAACACTTACCCAAAACCCTCACCTTAACTGTAATCCTAACTCTAACTCTTACTGGAACCCTAAATTCAACCCTAATTATAACCCTATCCTAAACCTAACTGAAACACTAACCCGACCCTAACTCTAACCCTAATCCTTAGCCTAAACCGAACCTTAACCTTAAACCTAACCCGAAGCACTAACCCTAACTCTAACCCTAACCCTAAACCGAACCCTCACTCTTAACCAAAATTTCACCCTAACCATAGCCCTAAACCTACCCTAACTTCATTCAAACCCTAACCCTAACCAAAAGTAACCTAACACTAAACCTAACCCTAACTCTAAACCTAAACCAAAACCTAACCCTAACCCTGTTCCAAACCTGTACCCTAACCCCTAACCCTAAACCTCTCGCTTAACATAAACTTCACTCTAACTCTAACCCTAAAACTAAACATAACACTAAATCTCCCCCTAACCCTGACCCTAACCCTACTCCTAAGCGTAAAACTAACCCTAACCCTAAACTAAACCCTAGCCCTGACCCTAACTCGAACTCTAACGCTAATCCTAACCCTAAAACTTACCCTACACGCTCAGCTCAAATGGAAACCTAGCACTAACCCTCACCCTAACATCTAAACCTGACCCCAACCCTTAACCTAACCCTATCTCGAACCTTAGCCTAGCCGTAAACCTAACCACGACTTAACCCTATTACTTACCCTAACCCTAACTCTAAACCTAACCTTAACCCTAAACTTAATCCTAACCTTAACCCTAACCCTAACCCCAACGCTAAACGTACGCGCAACCCTCACCCTTAACAACTTCACCCTAAGCCTAACCCTAAACCGAACCCTAACTCTAACCCTAAACCTAACCCTATACCTGATCGTAAATTGACCCGAAAAAATAACCCTAACACTAAGCTTCACCCTAAACCTAACCCTCACCTTAACCGAAACACCAAACCCTAACCCTCATCCTTAACCTAAATTTCACCCTAAACCTAAGCCTAAGCCTAACCCTAAAACTAAACCTAACCCTAAACTATCGCCTAACTCTAGCCCCGACCCTAAACCTAACCCTAACTCTAACCTTAACCCTAACCCTAACTCTAACCTTAACCCTAACCGTAGCACCCTAAAATATCAGCAGGAAAGAGAATACAAAAGGCCTTTTCTCCCTGGGTGCTTTCACAATCTCTTAAAGCTAAAACTATGTCGTCGCTCCCCTGGAAGGATAAATGCACTGCGATGTCGTTTTTCAGAGGAAGCCTTGCGTTTGCAAGAGCAAATGAGGAATTCATTGCAGGAGAGACGAAGGAAAGAAAAGTTTCTCTCATCGTGGTTGTTTGCTCAGAGGACTGGATGAAGCTAGGGAGTTCTCCCTTTCACTGAGAAACGTGTAGGCTGCTGTTGCCTCTGCGCTGTCTTTTTTGCAAAAGAGAGTGTAGTTACACACTTTGAACTGTGCAAATGCACCGGCGTTTGCTAGGATTTCACCAAGCGCTTTGTTTTCCCTGGGCAAAAATGAGCCTTCACAATAGCTTAATGCCGACACTGCATACTCGTTCCAGTTCGAGAACAGGGCTACTGCAAAGGAGTTTTCCGGAGGAAACCTTCCCACCGCGAAGGGCAGATATGCCGAGCTTACTGCACAAAAGTGAAACCAATGCCGGTAATCTCATTCTAACTGCTTTTGTCAGAGGAATGGATGAAGTCAGAGTGTTCTTTTTTTCACTGAGATACACAAAATCTGATGTTGCCTCTGAGCTCTGTTCTTGGCAAATAACTGAAACTGACATCCATTCATGTGGAGAAACACATGGCTTTGCTAGGATATCTCTATGCACTGTGCTTTTCCTGGGCCTCACTGTACCAGTAGTATCTCGTCAGGGCAACACTGCATAGGATTTACTCTGCCAGGAGAGAGTTTACTGCTTTGTAGTTTGTGCTAGGAAACCTTGCCTTCGCAAGTGGAAACTGACCGAGTTCAGGCAGGAAAGAGAATACAAAAGACTTTTTTTCTCCCTGGGTGCTTTCACAATCTCTTAAGGCTAAAACTATGTCGTCGCTCCTCTGGAATTACAAATGCACTTCGATGTAGCTTTTCCAGAAGAAGCCTTGCGTTTGCAAGAGCAAATGAGGAATTCATTGCAGGAAAGAGGAAGGAATAAAAGTTTCTCTCCTTATGCCTGCTTTGCTCAGAGGACTGGATGAAGTCAGGGAGTTCTTCCTTTCACTGAGAAACATGCAGGCTGCTGTTGCCTGTGCGCTCTCTTATTTGGAAAAGAGTCTGTAGTTAGACGCTTTGAACTGTGGAAAGGCACCGGGGTTCGTTAGGATTTCCCCAGGCGCTTTGCTTTCCCTGGGCCAAAACGAGCCTTCACAATAGCTTAAGGCTAACACTGCATACTCGTACCACTTCCAGAACACGGCTACCACAAGGCATTTCTCCCTATCCCTAACCCCAAACCGAACCCTAAGCCTAACCCAAAACCTAACCCTAAACCTAACCCTAACACTAACCCAAACACCTAATACTAACCCTAAACCTCATCCTTAACCTCAACTTCACCCTAAACCTAAACCTAACCCTAACCCTAAAACTAAATTAACCCTAAACTATCACCTAACGCTAGCCCTAACCCTAAACCTAACCCTAACCCTAACTCTAACCCTAACCCTAACCGTACCACCCTGAAACATCAGCTTAACTGTAAACCTAACACTAACCCTCACATGAACCCCGTACCCTTTCCCCAACCGTAACCCTATCCCTAATCCTAACCCTAACCCTGACCTAAACCTAACCCTTACCCTAATCCTAAACTTAACCCTAACCGTAACTCTACCCTAACCCTAACCCTAAACCTAACAATCACTCTCAACTTGACCCTAACCCTAACCCTAAACCCTAGCACTAACTCTAACTCTAAACCTAACCCTAACCCTAACCTAGCCCTCCCCTTTACAGTAAACCTAGCCTTAACCCTAACCTTACCCCTACCTAAACCTAAACCTAACCCTAACACTAACTTTAAACCAAACTCCAACCTTAACCCTAACCCTCACTATTAACTGCAACTTCACCCTAACCCTAACCCCAACTCTAACCCTAACCCTAACCTTAACAATTAACCTAAACTAAAAGCTCACCTTAACTCCAAACCTAACCCTAACCGTCACCCTAGCCCTTAACCATTTATATCCCCAACCCTAAACTAACGCTATCCCTAACACTAACCCTAAACGAACGGTAACCCTAATCCAACGCTAACGCTAACATTAACCCTAAACATCAGCCTACACTAACCATAAACCTAACCCTCCACCCTGAACCAAACGTCTAACACTATCTATAATCCTAACCCTAATCCTAACCCTTATCCTATCCCTCAACCTTCATCTAAACTTCACACTAACCTTAAACCTAAACCTAACCCTAAACATAACCCCTAACCCTAACCCGAATCCTAAACCTAGCCTTCACACTAACCTCAACACAAACCCAAACTCTAGCTCTAACCATAAAAATAACCCTCACCCTATCCTAAACTTCATCCAAACCCTAACCCTAATCTTAATCCTAAACCTAACCCAAACCCTAACCTCGAACCTAATTCGAACCATAAAGCTAGTCCATCTGTAACCCTGAACCTAACCCTTACGATAGCCCTGAACCGAACCTTAAACCTAATCCTAATCCTAACCCTAGACGTAATCCTAACCCTAACCCTAACACTCACTCTAACCTTGACCCCAAATAGAACACTAACTCTAACCCTAATCCGGAACCTAAACGTAAATCTTACACTGGAACTAACCCTAACCGTAAACCTAACCGAAACTCTACCTCTCACCCTAATCATAACACCCTAAACCCTCACTTAACTCTAAAACTAACCGTAACCCTCACGCTAACCCCTAACCGTATCCCCAAACCTAACCCTGATGCTAAACCTAGCCCTAACCCGAACACTAACCTGAACCCCTAGCCATAACGATAACCCTAACCCTAACCCAAAGCCTCACCCCTAACACCAAAGCCTAACCCAAACCTTAACCCTAACTCTGACTCTAACTCTAACACTAACCCGAAACCGAATCATAAACCTAACCCTAACCCTAAACCAAATCTAACCATGACCAGAACCACAATTCCTAAGCGGAACCCTCACATAAACCCTAACCATAAACTACAACTCTAACCCCTAACACCTTACCATAACCATACTCCTAACCCTACCCAACTCTGACCCTAACCCTAACCCTCACCCCAACCAAAACGCCTAATACAACCCGCAAACCTAACCCTAACCGTAACACTAAACTTAATCCTAACCTAAAATCTAACCCTAACCCTAAAACTAAACAGAACCCGTAACCTTAACCCTAACCCTAAACATAACCTTAACACTAACCTGAAAACGAACCCAAACCTTAGCCATAAACCTAACCCTCACCCTATCTTAAACTTCACCCTATTCCTAACCCAAAGCTAACGCTAACTTTAACCCTAACCCTAAACCTAACCCTAACCTTAACCTTGGCCCACCTCTAACCCTAAACCTAACCCTTACAATATCTCTGGCGCTGAGCCTCACCCTAAACCTAACCCTCACCCTAACCCTAACCTAACCGTAACCTAACTTTAAGCCTACCACAAACTTAAACCTAACCCTATCCCCTAACCCTAACTCTAACCCTAAACATAGCCCTAACTCTAACCCTAACCGTAACACTTACCCAAAACCCTCACCTTAACTGTAATCCTAACTCTAACTCTTACTGGAACCCTAAATTCAACCCTAATTATAACCCTATCCTAAACCTAACTGAAACACTAACCCGACCCTAACTCTAACCCTAATCCTTAGCCTAAACCGAACCTTAACCTTAAACCTAACCCGAAGCACTAACCCTAACTCTAACCCTAACCCTAAACCGAACCCTCACTCTTAACCAAAATTTCACCCTAACCATAGCCCTAAACCTACCCTAACTTCATTCAAACCCTAACCCTAACCAAAAGTAACCTAACACTAAACCTAACCCTAACTCTAAACCTAAACCAAAACCTAACCCTAACCCTGTTCCAAACCTGTACCCTAACCCCTAACCCTAAACCTCTCGCTTAACATAAACTTCACTCTAACTCTAACCCTAAAACTAAACATAACACTAAATCTCCCCCTAACCCTGACCCTAACCCTACTCCTAAGCGTAAAACTAACCCTAACCCTAAACTAAACCCTAGCCCTGACCCTAACTCGAACTCTAACGCTAATCCTAACCCTAAAACTTACCCTACACGCTCAGCTCAAATGGAAACCTAGCACTAACCCTCACCCTAACATCTAAACCTGACCCCAACCCTTAACCTAACCCTATCTCGAACCTTAGCCTAGCCGTAAACCTAACCACGACTTAACCCTATTACTTACCCTAACCCTAACTCTAAACCTAACCTTAACCCTAAACTTAATCCTAACCTTAACCCTAACCCTAACCCCAACGCTAAACGTACGCGCAACCCTCACCCTTAACAACTTCACCCTAAGCCTAACCCTAAACCGAACCCTAACTCTAACCCTAAACCTAACCCTATACCTGATCGTAAATTGACCCGAAAAAATAACCCTAACACTAAGCTTCACCCTAAACCTAACCCTCACCTTAACCGAAACACCAAACCCTAACCCTCATCCTTAACCTAAATTTCACCCTAAACCTAAGCCTAAGCCTAACCCTAAAACTAAACCTAACCCTAAACTATCGCCTAACTCTAGCCCCGACCCTAAACCTAACCCTAACTCTAACCTTAACCCTAACCCTAACTCTAACCTTAACCCTAACCGTAGCACCCTAAAATATCAGCAGGAAAGAGAATACAAAAGGCCTTTTCTCCCTGGGTGCTTTCACAATCTCTTAAAGCTAAAACTATGTCGTCGCTCCCCTGGAAGGATAAATGCACTGCGATGTCGTTTTTCAGAGGAAGCCTTGCGTTTGCAAGAGCAAATGAGGAATTCATTGCAGGAGAGACGAAGGAAAGAAAAGTTTCTCTCATCGTGGTTGTTTGCTCAGAGGACTGGATGAAGCTAGGGAGTTCTCCCTTTCACTGAGAAACGTGTAGGCTGCTGTTGCCTCTGCGCTGTCTTTTTTGCAAAAGAGAGTGTAGTTACACACTTTGAACTGTGCAAATGCACCGGCGTTTGCTAGGATTTCACCAAGCGCTTTGTTTTCCCTGGGCAAAAATGAGCCTTCACAATAGCTTAATGCCGACACTGCATACTCGTTCCAGTTCGAGAACAGGGCTACTGCAAAGGAGTTTTCCGGAGGAAACCTTCCCACCGCGAAGGGCAGATATGCCGAGCTTACTGCACAAAAGTGAAACCAATGCCGGTAATCTCATTCTAACTGCTTTTGTCAGAGGAATGGATGAAGTCAGAGTGTTCTTTTTTTCACTGAGATACACAAAATCTGATGTTGCCTCTGAGCTCTGTTCTTGGCAAATAACTGAAACTGACATCCATTCATGTGGAGAAACACATGGCTTTGCTAGGATATCTCTATGCACTGTGCTTTTCCTGGGCCTCACTGTACCAGTAGTATCTCGTCAGGGCAACACTGCATAGGATTTACTCTGCCAGGAGAGAGTTTACTGCTTTGTAGTTTGTGCTAGGAAACCTTGCCTTCGCAAGTGGAAACTGACCGAGTTCAGGCAGGAAAGAGAATACAAAAGGCTTTTTTTCTCCCTGGGTGCTTTCACAATCTCTTAAGGCTAAAACTATGTCGTCGCTCCTCTGGAATTACAAATGCACTTCGATGTAGCTTTTCCAGAAGAAGCCTTGCGTTTGCAAGAGCAAATGAGGAATTCATTGCAGGAAAGAGGAAGGAATAAAAGTTTCTCTCCTTATGCCTGCTTTGCTCAGAGGACTGGATGAAGTCAGGGAGTTCTTCCTTTCACTGAGAAACATGCAGGCTGCTGTTGCCTGTGCGCTCTCTTATTTGGAAAAGAGTCTGTAGTTAGACGCTTTGAACTGTGGAAAGGCACCGGGGTTCGTTAGGATTTCCCCAGGCGCTTTGCTTTCCCTGGGCCAAAACGAGCCTTCACAATAGCTTAAGGCTAACACTGCATACTCGTACCACTTCCAGAACACGGCTACCACAAGGCATTTCTCCCTATCCCTAACCCCAAACCGAACCCTAAGCCTAACCCAAAACCTAACCCTAAACCTAACCCTAACACTAACCCAAACACCTAATACTAACCCTAAACCTCATCCTTAACCTCAACTTCACCCTAAACCTAAACCTAACCCTAACCCTAAAACTAAATTAACCCTAAACTATCACCTAACGCTAGCCCTAACCCTAAACCTAACCCTAACCCTAACTCTAACCCTAACCCTAACCGTACCACCCTGAAACATCAGCTTAACTGTAAACCTAACACTAACCCTCACATGAACCCCGTACCCTTTCCCCAACCGTAACCCTATCCCTAATCCTAACCCTAACCCTGACCTAAACCTAACCCTTACCCTAATCCTAAACTTAACCCTAACCGTAACTCTACCCTAACCCTAACCCTAAACCTAACAATCACTCTCAACTTGACCCTAACCCTAACCCTAAACCCTAGCACTAACTCTAACTCTAAACCTAACCCTAACCCTAACCTAGCCCTCCCCTTTACAGTAAACCTAGCCTTAACCCTAACCTTACCCCTACCTAAACCTAAACCTAACCCTAACACTAACTTTAAACCAAACTCCAACCTTAACCCTAACCCTCACTATTAACTGCAACTTCACCCTAACCCTAACCCCAACTCTAACCCTAACCCTAACCTTAACAATTAACCTAAACTAAAAGCTCACCTTAACTCCAAACCTAACCCTAACCGTCACCCTAGCCCTTAACCATTTATATCCCCAACCCTAAACTAACGCTATCCCTAACACTAACCCTAAACGAACGGTAACCCTAATCCAACGCTAACGCTAACATTAACCCTAAACATCAGCCTACACTAACCATAAACCTAACCCTCCACCCTGAACCAAACGTCTAACACTATCTATAATCCTAACCCTAATCCTAACCCTTATCCTATCCCTCAACCTTCATCTAAACTTCACACTAACCTTAAACCTAAACCTAACCCTAAACATAACCCCTAACCCTAACCCGAATCCTAAACCTAGCCTTCACACTGACCTCAACACAAACCCAAACTCTAGCTCTAACCATAAAAATAACCCTCACCCTATCCTAAACTTCATCCAAACCCTAACCCTAATCTTAATCCTAAACCTAACCCAAACCCTAACCTCGAACCTAATTCGAACCATAAAGCTAGTCCATCTGTAACCCTGAACCTAACCCTTACGATAGCCCTGAACCGAACCTTAAACCTAATCCTAATCCTAACCCTAGACGTAATCCTAACCCTAACCCTAACACTCACTCTAACCTTGACCCCAAATAGAACACTAACTCTAACCCTAATCCGGAACCTAAACGTAAATCTTACACTGCAACTAACCCTAACCGTAAACCTAACCGAAACTCTACCTCTCACCCTAATCATAACACCCTAAACCCTCACTTAACTCTAAAACTAACCGTAACCCTCACGCTAACCCCTAACCGTATCCCCAAACCTAACCCTGATGCTAAACCTAGCCCTAACCCGAACACTAACCTGAACCCCTAGCCATAACGATAACCCTAACCCTAACCCAAAGCCTCACCCCTAACACCAAAGCCTAACCCAAACCTTAACCCTAACTCTGACTCTAACTCTAACACTAACCCGAAACCGAATCATAAACCTAACCCTAACCCTAAACCAAATCTAACCATGACCAGAACCACAATTCCTAAGCGGAACCCTCACATAAACCCTAACCATAAACTACAACTCTAACCCCTAACACCTTACCATAACCATACTCCTAACCCTACCCAACTCTGACCCTAACCCTAACCCTCACCCCAACCAAAACGCCTAATACAACCCGCAAACCTAACCCTAACCGTAACACTAAACTTAATCCTAACCTAAAATCTAACCCTAACCCTAAAACTAAACAGAACCCGTAACCTTAACCCTAACCCTAAACATAACCTTAACACTAACCTGAAAACGAACCCAAACCTTAGCCATAAACCTAACCCTCACCCTATCTTAAACTTCACCCTATTCCTAACCCAAAGCTAACGCTAACTTTAACCCTAACCCTAAACCTAACCCTAACCTTAACCTTGGCCCACCTCTAACCCTAAACCTAACCCTTACAATATCTCTGGCGCTGAGCCTCACCCTAAACCTAATCCTAAACCTAACCCTCACCCTAACCCTAACCTAACCGTAACCTAACTTTAAGCCTACCACAAACTTAAACCTAACCCTATCCCCTAACCCTAACTCTAACCCTAAACATAGCCCTAACTCTAACCCTAACCGTAACACTTACCCAAAACCCTCACCTTAACTGTAATCCTAACTCTAACTCTTACTGGAACCCTAAATTCAACCCTAATTATAACCCTATCCTAAACCTAACTGAAACACTAACCCGACCCTAACTCTAACCCTAATCCTTAGCCTAAACCGAACCTTAACCTTAAACCTAACCCGAAGCACTAACCCTAACTCTAACCCTAACCCTAAACCGAACCCTCACTCTTAACCAAAATTTCACCCTAACCATAGCCCTAAACCTACCCTAACTTCATTCAAACCCTAACCCTAACCAAAAGTAACCTAACACTAAACCTAACCCTAACTCTAAACCTAAACCAAAACCTAACCCTAACCCTGTTCCAAACCTGTACCCTAACCCCTAACCCTAAACCTCTCGCTTAACATAAACTTCACTCTAACTCTAACCCTAAAACTAAACATAACACTAAATCTCCCCCTAACCCTGACCCTAACCCTACTCCTAAGCGCAAAACTAACCCTAACCCTAAACTAAACCCTAGCCCTGACCCTAACTCGAACTCTAACGCTAATCCTAACCCTAAAACTTACCCTACACGCTCAGCTCAAATGGAAACCTAGCACTAACCCTCACCCTAACATCTAAACCTGACCCCAACCCTTAACCTAACCCTATCTCGAACCTTAGCCTAGCCGTAAACCTAACCACGACTTAACCCTATTACTTACCCTAACCCTAACTCTAAACCTAACCTTAACCCTAAACTTAATCCTAACCTTAACCCTAACCCTAACCCCAACGCTAAACGTACACGCAACCCTCACCCTTAACAACTTCACCCTAAGCCTAACCCTAAACCGAACCCTAACTCTAACCCTAAACCTAACCCTATACCTGATCGTAAATTGACCCGAAAAAATAACCCTAACACTAAGCTTCACCCTAAACCTAACCCTCACCTTAACCGAAACACCAAACCCTAACCCTCATCCTTAACCTAAATTTCACCCTAAACCTAAGCCTAAGCCTAACCCTAAAACTAAACCTAACCCTAAACTATCGCCTAACTCTAGCCCCGACCCTAAACCTAACCCTAACTCTAACCTTAACCCTAACCCTAACTCTAACCTTAACCCTAACCGTAGCACCCTAAAATATCAGCAGGAAAGAGAATACAAAAGGCCTTTTCTCCCTGGGTGCTTTCACAATCTCTTAAAGCTAAAACTATGTCGTCGCTCCCCTGGAAGGATAAATGCACTGCGATGTCGTTTTTCAGAGGAAGCCTTGCGTTTGCAAGAGCAAATGAGGAATTCATTGCAGGAGAGACGAAGGAAAGAAAAGTTTCTCTCATCGTGGTTGTTTGCTCAGAGGACTGGATGAAGCTAGGGAGTTCTCCCTTTCACTGAGAAACGTGTAGGCTGCTGTTGCCTCTGCGCTGTCTTTTTTGCAAAAGAGAGTGTAGTTACACACTTTGAACTGTGCAAATGCACCGGCGTTTGCTAGGATTTCACCAAGCGCTTTGTTTTCCCTGGGCAAAAATGAGCCTTCACAATAGCTTAATGCCGACACTGCATACTCGTTCCAGTTCGAGAACAGGGCTACTGCAAAGGAGTTTTCCGGAGGAAACCTTCCCACCGCGAAGGGCAGATATGCCGAGCTTACTGCACAAAAGTGAAACCAATGCCGGTAATCTCATTCTAACTGCTTTTGTCAGAGGAATGGATGAAGTCAGAGTGTTCTTTTTTTCACTGAGATACACAAAATCTGATGTTGCCTCTGAGCTCTGTTCTTGGCAAATAACTGAAACTGACATCCATTCATGTGGAGAAACACATGGCTTTGCTAGGATATCTCTATGCACTGTGCTTTTCCTGGGCCTCACTGTACCAGTAGTATCTCGTCAGGGCAACACTGCATAGGATTTACTCTGCCAGGAGAGAGTTTACTGCTTTGTAGTTTGTGCTAGGAAACCTTGCCTTCGCAAGTGGAAACTGACCGAGTTCAGGCAGGAAAGAGAATACAAAAGGCTTTTTTTCTCCCTGGGTGCTTTCACAATCTCTTAAGGCTAAAACTATGTCGTCGCTCCTCTGGAATTACAAATGCACTTCGATGTAGCTTTTCCAGAAGAAGCCTTGCGTTTGCAAGAGCAAATGAGGAATTCATTGCAGGAAAGAGGAAGGAATAAAAGTTTCTCTCCTTATGCCTGCTTTGCTCAGAGGACTGGATGAAGTCAGGGAGTTCTTCCTTTCACTGAGAAACATGCAGGCTGCTGTTGCCTGTGCGCTCTCTTATTTGGAAAAGAGTCTGTAGTTAGACGCTTTGAACTGTGGAAAGGCACCGGGGTTCGTTAGGATTTCCCCAGGCGCTTTGCTTTCCCTGGGCCAAAACGAGCCTTCACAATAGCTTAAGGCTAACACTGCATACTCGTACCACTTCCAGAACACGGCTACCACAAGGCATTTCTCCCTATCCCTAACCCCAAACCGAACCCTAAGCCTAACCCAAAACCTAACCCTAAACCTAACCCTAACACTAACCCAAACACCTAATACTAACCCTAAACCTCATCCTTAACCTCAACTTCACCCTAAACCTAAACCTAACCCTAACCCTAAAACTAAATTAACCCTAAACTATCACCTAACGCTAGCCCTAACCCTAAACCTAACCCTAACCCTAACTCTAACCCTAACCCTAACCGTACCACCCTGAAACATCAGCTTAACTGTAAACCTAACACTAACCCTCACATGAACCCCGTACCCTTTCCCCAACCGTAACCCTATCCCTAATCCTAACCCTAACCCTGACCTAAACCTAACCCTTACCCTAATCCTAAACTTAACCCTAACCGTAACTCTACCCTAACCCTAACCCTAAACCTAACAATCACTCTCAACTTGACCCTAACCCTAACCCTAAACCCTAGCACTAACTCTAACTCTAAACCTAACCCTAACCCTAACCTAGCCCTCCCCTTTACAGTAAACCTAGCCTTAACCCTAACCTTACCCCTACCTAAACCTAAACCTAACCCTAACACTAACTTTAAACCAAACTCCAACCTTAACCCTAACCCTCACTATTAACTGCAACTTCACCCTAACCCTAACCCCAACTCTAACCCTAACCCTAACCTTAACAATTAACCTAAACTAAAAGCTCACCTTAACTCCAAACCTAACCCTAACCGTCACCCTAGCCCTTAACCATTTATATCCCCAACCCTAAACTAACGCTATCCCTAACACTAACCCTAAACGAACGGTAACCCTAATCCAACGCTAACGCTAACATTAACCCTAAACATCAGCCTACACTAACCATAAACCTAACCCTCCACCCTGAACCAAACGTCTAACACTATCTATAATCCTAACCCTAATCCTAACCCTTATCCTATCCCTCAACCTTCATCTAAACTTCACACTAACCTTAAACCTAAACCTAACCCTAAACATAACCCCTAACCCTAACCCGAATCCTAAACCTAGCCTTCACACTAACCTCAACACAAACCCAAACTCTAGCTCTAACCATAAAAATAACCCTCACCCTATCCTAAACTTCATCCAAACCCTAACCCTAATCTTAATCCTAAACCTAACCCAAACCCTAACCTCGAACCTAATTCGAACCATAAAGCTAGTCCATCTGTAACCCTGAACCTAACCCTTACGATAGCCCTGAACCGAACCTTAAACCTAATCCTAATCCTAACCCTAGACGTAATCCTAACCCTAACCCTAACACTCACTCTAACCTTGACCCCAAATAGAACACTAACTCTAACCCTAATCCGGAACCTAAACGTAAATCTTACACTGCAACTAACCCTAACCGTAAACCTAACCGAAACTCTACCTCTCACCCTAATCATAACACCCTAAACCCTCACTTAACTCTAAAACTAACCGTAACCCTCACGCTAACCCCTAACCGTATCCCCAAACCTAACCCTGATGCTAAACCTAGCCCTAACCCGAACACTAACCTGAACCCCTAGCCATAACGATAACCCTAACCCTAACCCAAAGCCTCACCCCTAACACCAAAGCCTAACCCAAACCTTAACCCTAACTCTGACTCTAACTCTAACACTAACCCGAAACCGAATCATAAACCTAACCCTAACCCTAAACCAAATCTAACCATGACCAGAACCACAATTCCTAAGCGGAACCCTCACATAAACCCTAACCATAAACTACAACTCTAACCCCTAACACCTTACCATAACCATACTCCTAACCCTACCCAACTCTGACCCTAACCCTAACCCTCACCCCAACCAAAACGCCTAATACAACCCGCAAACCTAACCCTAACCGTAACACTAAACTTAATCCTAACCTAAAATCTAACCCTAACCCTAAAACTAAACAGAACCCGTAACCTTAACCCTAACCCTAAACATAACCTTAACACTAACCTGAAAACGAACCCAAACCTTAGCCATAAACCTAACCCTCACCCTATCTTAAACTTCACCCTATTCCTAACCCAAAGCTAACGCTAACTTTAACCCTAACCCTAAACCTAACCCTAACCTTAACCTTGGCCCACCTCTAACCCTAAACCTAACCCTTACAATATCTCTGGCGCTGAGCCTCACCCTAAACCTAACCCTCACCCTAACCCTAACCTAACCGTAACCTAACTTTAAGCCTACCACAAACTTAAACCTAACCCTATCCCCTAACCCTAACTCTAACCCTAAACATAGCCCTAACTCTAACCCTAACCGTAACACTTACCCAAAACCCTCACCTTAACTGTAATCCTAACTCTAACTCTTACTGGAACCCTAAATTCAACCCTAATTATAACCCTATCCTAAACCTAACTGAAACACTAACCCGACCCTAACTCTAACCCTAATCCTTAGCCTAAACCGAACCTTAACCTTAAACCTAACCCGAAGCACTAACCCTAACTCTAACCCTAACCCTAAACCGAACCCTCACTCTTAACCAAAATTTCACCCTAACCATAGCCCTAAACCTACCCTAACTTCATTCAAACCCTAACCCTAACCAAAAGTAACCTAACACTAAACCTAACCCTAACTCTAAACCTAAACCAAAACCTAACCCTAACCCTGTTCCAAACCTGTACCCTAACCCCTAACCCTAAACCTCTCGCTTAACATAAACTTCACTCTAACTCTAACCCTAAAACTAAACATAACACTAAATCTCCCCCTAACCCTGACCCTAACCCTACTCCTAAGCGTAAAACTAACCCTAACCCTAAACTAAACCCTAGCCCTGACCCTAACTCGAACTCTAACGCTAATCCTAACCCTAAAACTTACCCTACACGCTCAGCTCAAATGGAAACCTAGCACTAACCCTCACCCTAACATCTAAACCTGACCCCAACCCTTAACCTAACCCTATCTCGAACCTTAGCCTAGCCGTAAACCTAACCACGACTTAACCCTATTACTTACCCTAACCCTAACTCTAAACCTAACCTTAACCCTAAACTTAATCCTAACCTTAACCCTAACCCTAACCCCAACGCTAAACGTACGCGCAACCCTCACCCTTAACAACTTCACCCTAAGCCTAACCCTAAACCGAACCCTAACTCTAACCCTAAACCTAACCCTATACCTGATCGTAAATTGACCCGAAAAAATAACCCTAACACTAAGCTTCACCCTAAACCTAACCCTCACCTTAACCGAAACACCAAACCCTAACCCTCATCCTTAACCTAAATTTCACCCTAAACCTAAGCCTAAGCCTAACCCTAAAACTAAACCTAACCCTAAACTATCGCCTAACTCTAGCCCCGACCCTAAACCTAACCCTAACTCTAACCTTAACCCTAACCCTAACTCTAACCTTAACCCTAACCGTAGCACCCTAAAATATCAGCAGGAAAGAGAATACAAAAGGCCTTTTCTCCCTGGGTGCTTTCACAATCTCTTAAAGCTAAAACTATGTCGTCGCTCCCCTGGAAGGATAAATGCACTGCGATGTCGTTTTTCAGAGGAAGCCTTGCGTTTGCAAGAGCAAATGAGGAATTCATTGCAGGAGAGACGAAGGAAAGAAAAGTTTCTCTCATCGTGGTTGTTTGCTCAGAGGACTGGATGAAGCTAGGGAGTTCTCCCTTTCACTGAGAAACGTGTAGGCTGCTGTTGCCTCTGCGCTGTCTTTTTTGCAAAAGAGAGTGTAGTTACACACTTTGAACTGTGCAAATGCACCGGCGTTTGCTAGGATTTCACCAAGCGCTTTGTTTTCCCTGGGCAAAAATGAGCCTTCACAATAGCTTAATGCCGACACTGCATACTCGTTCCAGTTCGAGAACAGGGCTACTGCAAAGGAGTTTTCCGGAGGAAACCTTCCCACCGCGAAGGGCAGATATGCCGAGCTTACTGCACAAAAGTGAAACCAATGCCGGTAATCTCATTCTAACTGCTTTTGTCAGAGGAATGGATGAAGTCAGAGTGTTCTTTTTTTCACTGAGATACACAAAATCTGATGTTGCCTCTGAGCTCTGTTCTTGGCAAATAACTGAAACTGACATCCATTCATGTGGAGAAACACATGGCTTTGCTAGGATATCTCTATGCACTGTGCTTTTCCTGGGCCTCACTGTACCAGTAGTATCTCGTCAGGGCAACACTGCATAGGATTTACTCTGCCAGGAGAGAGTTTACTGCTTTGTAGTTTGTGCTAGGAAACCTTGCCTTCGCAAGTGGAAACTGACCGAGTTCAGGCAGGAAAGAGAATACAAAAGGCTTTTTTTCTCCCTGGGTGCTTTCACAATCTCTTAAGGCTAAAACTATGTCGTCGCTCCTCTGGAATTACAAATGCACTTCGATGTAGCTTTTCCAGAAGAAGCCTTGCGTTTGCAAGAGCAAATGAGGAATTCATTGCAGGAAAGAGGAAGGAATAAAAGTTTCTCTCCTTATGCCTGCTTTGCTCAGAGGACTGGATGAAGTCAGGGAGTTCTTCCTTTCACTGAGAAACATGCAGGCTGCTGTTGCCTGTGCGCTCTCTTATTTGGAAAAGAGTCTGTAGTTAGACGCTTTGAACTGTGGAAAGGCACCGGGGTTCGTTAGGATTTCCCCAGGCGCTTTGCTTTCCCTGGGCCAAAACGAGCCTTCACAATAGCTTAAGGCTAACACTGCATACTCGTACCACTTCCAGAACACGGCTACCACAAGGCATTTCTCCCTATCCCTAACCCCAAACCGAACCCTAAGCCTAACCCAAAACCTAACCCTAAACCTAACCCTAACACTAACCCAAACACCTAATACTAACCCTAAACCTCATCCTTAACCTCAACTTCACCCTAAACCTAAACCTAACCCTAACCCTAAAACTAAATTAACCCTAAACTATCACCTAACGCTAGCCCTAACCCTAAACCTAACCCTAACCCTAACTCTAACCCTAACCCTAACCGTACCACCCTGAAACATCAGCTTAACTGTAAACCTAACACTAACCCTCACATGAACCCCGTACCCTTTCCCCAACCGTAACCCTATCCCTAATCCTAACCCTAACCCTGACCTAAACCTAACCCTTACCCTAATCCTAAACTTAACCCTAACCGTAACTCTACCCTAACCCTAACCCTAAACCTAACAATCACTCTCAACTTGACCCTAACCCTAACCCTAAACCCTAGCACTAACTCTAACTCTAAACCTAACCCTAACCCTAACCTAGCCCTCCCCTTTACAGTAAACCTAGCCTTAACCCTAACCTTACCCCTACCTAAACCTAAACCTAACCCTAACACTAACTTTAAACCAAACTCCAACCTTAACCCTAACCCTCACTATTAACTGCAACTTCACCCTAACCCTAACCCCAACTCTAACCCTAACCCTAACCTTAACAATTAACCTAAACTAAAAGCTCACCTTAACTCCAAACCTAACCCTAACCGTCACCCTAGCCCTTAACCATTTATATCCCCAACCCTAAACTAACGCTATCCCTAACACTAACCCTAAACGAACGGTAACCCTAATCCAACGCTAACGCTAACATTAACCCTAAACATCAGCCTACACTAACCATAAACCTAACCCTCCACCCTGAACCAAACGTCTAACACTATCTATAATCCTAACCCTAATCCTAACCCTTATCCTATCCCTCAACCTTCATCTAAACTTCACACTAACCTTAAACCTAAACCTAACCCTAAACATAACCCCTAACCCTAACCCGAATCCTAAACCTAGCCTTCACACTAACCTCAACACAAACCCAAACTCTAGCTCTAACCATAAAAATAACCCTCACCCTATCCTAAACTTCATCCAAACCCTAACCCTAATCTTAATCCTAAACCTAACCCAAACCCTAACCTCGAACCTAATTCGAACCATAAAGCTAGTCCATCTGTAACCCTGAACCTAACCCTTACGATAGCCCTGAACCGAACCTTAAACCTAATCCTAATCCTAACCCTAGACGTAATCCTAACCCTAACCCTAACACTCACTCTAACCTTGACCCCAAATAGAACACTAACTCTAACCCTAATCCGGAACCTAAACGTAAATCTTACACTGCAACTAACCCTAACCGTAAACCTAACCGAAACTCTACCTCTCACCCTAATCATAACACCCTAAACCCTCACTTAACTCTAAAACTAACCGTAACCCTCACGCTAACCCCTAACCGTATCCCCAAACCTAACCCTGATGCTAAACCTAGCCCTAACCCGAACACTAACCTGAACCCCTAGCCATAACGATAACCCTAACCCTAACCCAAAGCCTCACCCCTAACACCAAAGCCTAACCCAAACCTTAACCCTAACTCTGACTCTAACTCTAACACTAACCCGAAACCGAATCATAAACCTAACCCTAACCCTAAACCAAATCTAACCATGACCAGAACCACAATTCCTAAGCGGAACCCTCACATAAACCCTAACCATAAACTACAACTCTAACCCCTAACACCTTACCATAACCATACTCCTAACCCTACCCAACTCTGACCCTAACCCTAACCCTCACCCCAACCAAAACGCCTAATACAACCCGCAAACCTAACCCTAACCGTAACACTAAACTTAATCCTAACCTAAAATCTAACCCTAACCCTAAAACTAAACAGAACCCGTAACCTTAACCCTAACCCTAAACATAACCTTAACACTAACCTGAAAACGAACCCAAACCTTAGCCATAAACCTAACCCTCACCCTATCTTAAACTTCACCCTATTCCTAACCCAAAGCTAACGCTAACTTTAACCCTAACCCTAAACCTAACCCTAACCTTAACCTTGGCCCACCTCTAACCCTAAACCTAACCCTTACAATATCTCTGGCGCTGAGCCTCACCCTAAACCTAATCCTAAACCTAACCCTCACCCTAACCCTAACCTAACCGTAACCTAACTTTAAGCCTACCACAAACTTAAACCTAACCCTATCCCCTAACCCTAACTCTAACCCTAAACATAGCCCTAACTCTAACCCTAACCGTAACACTTACCCAAAACCCTCACCTTAACTGTAATCCTAACTCTAACTCTTACTGGAACCCTAAATTCAACCCTAATTATAACCCTATCCTAAACCTAACTGAAACACTAACCCGACCCTAACTCTAACCCTAATCCTTAGCCTAAACCGAACCTTAACCTTAAACCTAACCCGAAGCACTAACCCTAACTCTAACCCTAACCCTAAACCGAACCCTCACTCTTAACCAAAATTTCACCCTAACCATAGCCCTAAACCTACCCTAACTTCATTCAAACCCTAACCCTAACCAAAAGTAACCTAACACTAAACCTAACCCTAACTCTAAACCTAAACCAAAACCTAACCCTAACCCTGTTCCAAACCTGTACCCTAACCCCTAACCCTAAACCTCTCGCTTAACATAAACTTCACTCTAACTCTAACCCTAAAACTAAACATAACACTAAATCTCCCCCTAACCCTGACCCTAACCCTACTCCTAAGCGCAAAACTAACCCTAACCCTAAACTAAACCCTAGCCCTGACCCTAACTCGAACTCTAACGCTAATCCTAACCCTAAAACTTACCCTACACGCTCAGCTCAAATGGAAACCTAGCACTAACCCTCACCCTAACATCTAAACCTGACCCCAACCCTTAACCTAACCCTATCTCGAACCTTAGCCTAGCCGTAAACCTAACCACGACTTAACCCTATTACTTACCCTAACCCTAACTCTAAACCTAACCTTAACCCTAAACTTAATCCTAACCTTAACCCTAACCCTAACCCCAACGCTAAACGTACACGCAACCCTCACCCTTAACAACTTCACCCTAAGCCTAACCCTAAACCGAACCCTAACTCTAACCCTAAACCTAACCCTATACCTGATCGTAAATTGACCCGAAAAAATAACCCTAACACTAAGCTTCACCCTAAACCTAACCCTCACCTTAACCGAAACACCAAACCCTAACCCTCATCCTTAACCTAAATTTCACCCTAAACCTAAGCCTAAGCCTAACCCTAAAACTAAACCTAACCCTAAACTATCGCCTAACTCTAGCCCCGACCCTAAACCTAACCCTAACTCTAACCTTAACCCTAACCCTAACTCTAACCTTAACCCTAACCGTAGCACCCTAAAATATCAGCAGGAAAGAGAATACAAAAGGCCTTTTCTCCCTGGGTGCTTTCACAATCTCTTAAAGCTAAAACTATGTCGTCGCTCCCCTGGAAGGATAAATGCACTGCGATGTCGTTTTTCAGAGGAAGCCTTGCGTTTGCAAGAGCAAATGAGGAATTCATTGCAGGAGAGACGAAGGAAAGAAAAGTTTCTCTCATCGTGGTTGTTTGCTCAGAGGACTGGATGAAGCTAGGGAGTTCTCCCTTTCACTGAGAAACGTGTAGGCTGCTGTTGCCTCTGCGCTGTCTTTTTTGCAAAAGAGAGTGTAGTTACACACTTTGAACTGTGCAAATGCACCGGCGTTTGCTAGGATTTCACCAAGCGCTTTGTTTTCCCTGGGCAAAAATGAGCCTTCACAATAGCTTAATGCCGACACTGCATACTCGTTCCAGTTCGAGAACAGGGCTACTGCAAAGGAGTTTTCCGGAGGAAACCTTCCCACCGCGAAGGGCAGATATGCCGAGCTTACTGCACAAAAGTGAAACCAATGCCGGTAATCTCATTCTAACTGCTTTTGTCAGAGGAATGGATGAAGTCAGAGTGTTCTTTTTTTCACTGAGATACACAAAATCTGATGTTGCCTCTGAGCTCTGTTCTTGGCAAATAACTGAAACTGACATCCATTCATGTGGAGAAACACATGGCTTTGCTAGGATATCTCTATGCACTGTGCTTTTCCTGGGCCTCACTGTACCAGTAGTATCTCGTCAGGGCAACACTGCATAGGATTTACTCTGCCAGGAGAGAGTTTACTGCTTTGTAGTTTGTGCTAGGAAACCTTGCCTTCGCAAGTGGAAACTGACCGAGTTCAGGCAGGAAAGAGAATACAAAAGGCTTTTTTTCTCCCTGGGTGCTTTCACAATCTCTTAAGGCTAAAACTATGTCGTCGCTCCTCTGGAATTACAAATGCACTTCGATGTAGCTTTTCCAGAAGAAGCCTTGCGTTTGCAAGAGCAAATGAGGAATTCATTGCAGGAAAGAGGAAGGAATAAAAGTTTCTCTCCTTATGCCTGCTTTGCTCAGAGGACTGGATGAAGTCAGGGAGTTCTTCCTTTCACTGAGAAACATGCAGGCTGCTGTTGCCTGTGCGCTCTCTTATTTGGAAAAGAGTCTGTAGTTAGACGCTTTGAACTGTGGAAAGGCACCGGGGTTCGTTAGGATTTCCCCAGGCGCTTTGCTTTCCCTGGGCCAAAACGAGCCTTCACAATAGCTTAAGGCTAACACTGCATACTCGTACCACTTCCAGAACACGGCTACCACAAGGCATTTCTCCCTATCCCTAACCCCAAACCGAACCCTAAGCCTAACCCAAAACCTAACCCTAAACCTAACCCTAACACTAACCCAAACACCTAATACTAACCCTAAACCTCATCCTTAACCTCAACTTCACCCTAAACCTAAACCTAACCCTAACCCTAAAACTAAATTAACCCTAAACTATCACCTAACGCTAGCCCTAACCCTAAACCTAACCCTAACCCTAACTCTAACCCTAACCCTAACCGTACCACCCTGAAACATCAGCTTAACTGTAAACCTAACACTAACCCTCACATGAACCCCGTACCCTTTCCCCAACCGTAACCCTATCCCTAATCCTAACCCTAACCCTGACCTAAACCTAACCCTTACCCTAATCCTAAACTTAACCCTAACCGTAACTCTACCCTAACCCTAACCCTAAACCTAACAATCACTCTCAACTTGACCCTAACCCTAACCCTAAACCCTAGCACTAACTCTAACTCTAAACCTAACCCTAACCCTAACCTAGCCCTCCCCTTTACAGTAAACCTAGCCTTAACCCTAACCTTACCCCTACCTAAACCTAAACCTAACCCTAACACTAACTTTAAACCAAACTCCAACCTTAACCCTAACCCTCACTATTAACTGCAACTTCACCCTAACCCTAACCCCAACTCTAACCCTAACCCTAACCTTAACAATTAACCTAAACTAAAACCTCACCTTAACTCCAAACCTAACCCTAACCGTCACCCTAGCCCTTAACCATTTATATCCCCAACCCTAAACTAACGCTATCCCTAACACTAACCCTAAACGAACGGTAACCCTAATCCAACGCTAACGCTAACATTAACCCTAAACATCAGCCTACACTAACCATAAACCTAACCCTCCACCCTGAACCAAACGTCTAACACTATCTATAATCCTAACCCTAATCCTAACCCTTATCCTATCCCTCAACCTTCATCTAAACTTCACACTAACCTTAAACCTAAACCTAACCCTAAACATAACCCCTAACCCTAACCCGAATCCTAAACCTAGCCTTCACACTGACCTCAACACAAACCCAAACTCTAGCTCTAACCATAAAAATAACCCTCACCCTATCCTAAACTTCATCCAAACCCTAACCCTAATCTTAATCCTAAACCTAACCCAAACCCTAACCTCGAACCTAATTCGAACCATAAAGCTAGTCCATCTGTAACCCTGAACCTAACCCTTACGATAGCCCTGAACCGAACCTTAAACCTAATCCTAATCCTAACCCTAGACGTAATCCTAACCCTAACCCTAACACTCACTCTAACCTTGACCCCAAATAGAACACTAACTCTAACCCTAATCCGGAACCTAAACGTAAATCTTACACTGCAACTAACCCTAACCGTAAACCTAACCGAAACTCTACCTCTCACCCTAATCATAACACCCTAAACCCTCACTTAACTCTAAAACTAACCGTAACCCTCACGCTAACCCCTAACCGTATCCCCAAACCTAACCCTGATGCTAAACCTAGCCCTAACCCGAACACTAACCTGAACCCCTAGCCATAACGATAACCCTAACCCTAACCCAAAGCCTCACCCCTAACACCAAAGCCTAACCCAAACCTTAACCCTAACTCTGACTCTAACTCTAACACTAACCCGAAACCGAATCATAAACCTAACCCTAACCCTAAACCAAATCTAACCATGACCAGAACCACAATTCCTAAGCGGAACCCTCACATAAACCCTAACCATAAACTACAACTCTAACCCCTAACACCTTACCATAACCGTTCTCCTAACCGTACCCAACTCTGACCCTAACCCTAACCCTCACCCCAACCAAAACGCCTAATACAACCCGCAAACCTAACCCTAACCGTAACACTAAACTTAATCCTAACCTAAAATCTAACCCTAACCCTAAAACTAAACAGAACCCGTAACCTTAACCCTAACCCTAAACATAACCTTAACACTAACCTGAAAACGAACCCAAACCTTAGCCATAAACCTAACCCTCACCCTATCTTAAACTTCACCCTATTCCTAACCCAAAGCTAACGCTAACTTTAACCCTAACCCTAAACCTAACCCTAACCTTAACCTTGGCCCACCTCTAACCCTAAACCTAACCCTTACAATATCTCTGGCGCTGAGCCTCACCCTAAACCTAATCCTAAACCTAACCCTCACCCTAACCCTAACCTAACCGTAACCTAACTTTAAGCCTACCACAAACTTAAACCTAACCCTATCCCCTAACCCTAACTCTAACCCTAAACATAGCCCTAACTCTAACCCTAACCGTAACACTTACCCAAAACCCTCACCTTAACTGTAATCCTAACTCTAACTCTTACTGGAACCCTAAATTCAACCCTAATTATAACCCTGTCCTAAACCTAACTGAAACACTAACCCGACCCTAACTCTAACCCTAATCCTTAGCCTAAACCGAACCTTAACCTTAAACCTAACCCGAAGCACTAACCCTAACTCTAACCCTAACCCTAAACCGAACCCTCACTCTTAACCAAAATTTCACCCTAACCATAGCCCTAAACCTACCCTAACTTCATTCAAACCCTAACCCTAACCAAAAGTAACCTAACACTAAACCTAACCCTAACTCTAAACCTAAACCAAAACCTAACCCTAACCCTGTTCCAAACCTGTACCCTAACCCCTAACCCTAAACCTCTCGCTTAACATAAACTTCACTCTAACTCTAACCCTAAAACTAAACATAACACTAAATCTCCCCCTAACCCTGACCCTAACCCTACTCCTAAGCGTAAAACTAACCCTAACCCTAAACTAAACCCTAGCCCTGACCCTAACTCGAACTCTAACGCTAATCCTAACCCTAAAACTTACCCTACACGCTCAGCTCAAATGGAAACCTAGCACTAACCCTCACCCTAACATCTAAACCTGACCCCAACCCTTAACCTAACCCTATCTCGAACCTTAGCCTAGCCGTAAACCTAACCACGACTTAACCCTATTACTTACCCTAACCCTAACTCTAAACCTAACCTTAACCCTAAACTTAATCCTAACCTTAACCCTAACCCTAACCCCAACGCTAAACGTACGCGCAACCCTCACCCTTAACAACTTCACCCTAAGCCTAACCCTAAACCGAACCCTAACTCTAACCCTAAACCTAACCCTATACCTGATCGTAAATTGACCCGAAAAAATAACCCTAACACTAAGCTTCACCCTAAACCTAACCCTCACCTTAACCGAAACACCAAACCCTAACCCTCATCCTTAACCTAAATTTCACCCTAAACCTAAGCCTAAGCCTAACCCTAAAACTAAACCTAACCCTAAACTATCGCCTAACTCTAGCCCCGACCCTAAACCTAACCCTAACTCTAACCTTAACCCTAACCCTAACTCTAACCTTAACCCTAACCGTAGCACCCTAAAATATCAGCAGGAAAGAGAATACAAAAGGCCTTTTCTCCCTGGGTGCTTTCACAATCTCTTAAAGCTAAAACTATGTCGTCGCTCCCCTGGAAGGATAAATGCACTGCGATGTCGTTTTTCAGAGGAAGCCTTGCGTTTGCAAGAGCAAATGAGGAATTCATTGCAGGAGAGACGAAGGAAAGAAAAGTTTCTCTCATCGTGGTTGTTTGCTCAGAGGACTGGATGAAGCTAGGGAGTTCTCCCTTTCACTGAGAAACGTGTAGGCTGCTGTTGCCTCTGCGCTGTCTTTTTTGCAAAAGAGAGTGTAGTTACACACTTTGAACTGTGCAAATGCACCGGCGTTTGCTAGGATTTCACCAAGCGCTTTGTTTTCCCTGGGCAAAAATGAGCCTTCACAATAGCTTAATGCCGACACTGCATACTCGTTCCAGTTCGAGAACAGGGCTACTGCAAAGGAGTTTTCCGGAGGAAACCTTCCCACCGCGAAGGGCAGATATGCCGAGCTTACTGCACAAAAGTGAAACCAATGCCGGTAATCTCATTCTAACTGCTTTTGTCAGAGGAATGGATGAAGTCAGAGTGTTCTTTTTTTCACTGAGATACACAAAATCTGATGTTGCCTCTGAGCTCTGTTCTTGGCAAATAACTGAAACTGACATCCATTCACGTGGAGAAACACATGGCTTTGCTAGGATATCTCTATGCACTGTGCTTTTCCTGGGCCTCACTGTACCAGTAGTATCTCGTCAGGGCAACACTGCATAGGATTTACTCTGCCAGGAGAGAGTTTACTGCTTTGTAGTTTGTGCTAGGAAACCTTGCCTTCGCAAGTGGAAACTGACCGAGTTCAGGCAGGAAAGAGAATACAAAAGGCTTTTTTTCTCCCTGGGTGCTTTCACAATCTCTTAAGGCTAAAACTATGTCGTCGCTCCTCTGGAATTACAAATGCACTTCGATGTAGCTTTTCCAGAAGAAGCCTTGCGTTTGCAAGAGCAAATGAGGAATTCATTGCAGGAAAGAGGAAGGAATAAAAGTTTCTCTCCTTATGCCTGCTTTGCTCAGAGGACTGGATGAAGTCAGGGAGTTCTTCCTTTCACTGAGAAACATGCAGGCTGCTGTTGCCTGTGCGCTCTCTTATTTGGAAAAGAGTCTGTAGTTAGACGCTTTGAACTGTGGAAAGGCACCGGGGTTCGTTAGGATTTCCCCAGGCGCTTTGCTTTCCCTGGGCCAAAACGAGCCTTCACAATAGCTTAAGGCTAACACTGCATACTCGTACCACTTCCAGAACACGGCTACCACAAGGCATTTCTCCCTATCCCTAACCCCAAACCGAACCCTAAGCCTAACCCAAAACCTAACCCTAAACCTAACCCTAACACTAACCCAAACACCTAACCCTAATACTAACCCTAAACCTCATCCTTAACCTCAACTTCACCCTAAACCTAAACCTAACCCTAAAACTAAATTAACCCTAAACTATCACCTAACGCTAGCCCTAACCCTAACCCTAACCCTAACCCTAACTCTAACCCTAACCCTAACCGTACCACCCTGAAACATCAGCTTAACTGTAAACCTAACACTAACCCTCACATGAACCCCGTACCCTTTCCCCAACCGTAACCCTATCCCTAATCCTAACCCTAACCCTGACCTAAACCTAACCCTTACCCTAATCCTAAACTTAACCCTAACCGTAACTCTACCCTAACCCTAACCCTAAACCTAACAATCACTCTCAACTTGACCCTAACCCTAACCCTAAACCCTAGCACTAACTCTAACTCTAAACCTAACCCTAACCTAGCCCTCCCCTTTACAGTAAACCTAGCCTTAACCCTAACCTTACCCCTACCTAAACCTAAACCTAACCCTAACACTAACTTTAAACCAAACTCCAACCTTAACCCTAACCCTCACTATTAACTGCAACTTCACCCTAACCCTAACCCCAACTCTAACCCTAACCCTAACCTTAACAATTAACCTAAACTAAAACCTCACCTTAACTCCAAACCTAACCCTAACCGTCACCCTAGCCCTTAACCATTTATATCCCCAACCCTAAACCTAACGCTATCCCTAACACTAACCCTAAACGAACGGTAACCCTAATCCAACGCTAACGCTAACATTAACCCTAAACATCAGCCTACACTAACCATAAACCTAACCCTCCACCCTGAACCAAACGTCTAACACTATCTATAATCCTAACCCTAATCCTAACCCTTATCCTATCCCTCAACCTTCATCTAAACTTCACACTAACCTTAAACCTAAATCTAACCCTAAACATAACCCCTAACCCTAACCCGAATCCTAAACCTAGCCTTCACACTGACCTCAACACAAACCCAAACTCTAGCTCTAACCATAAAAATAACCCTCACCCTATCCTAAACTTCATCCAAACCCTAACCCTAATCTTAATCCTAAACCTAACCCAAACCCTAACCTCGAACCTAATTCGAACCATAAAGCTAGTCCATCTGTAACCCTGAACCTAACCCTTACGATAGCCCTGAACCGAACCTTAAACCTAATCCTAATCCTAACCCTAGACGTAATCCTAACCCTAACCCTAACACTCACTCTAACCTTGACCCCAAATAGAACACTAACTCTAACCCTAATCCGGAACCTAAACGTAAATCTTACACTGCAACTAACCCTAACCGTAAACCTAACCGAAACTCTACCTCTCACCCTAATCATAACACCCTAAACCCTCACTTAACTCTAAAACTAACCGTAACCCTCACGCTAACCCCTAACCGTATCCCCAAACCTAACCCTGATGCTAAACCTAGCCCTAACCCGAACACTAACCTGAACCCCTAGCCATAACGATAACCCTAACCCTAACCCAAAGCCTCACCCCTAACACCAAAGCCTAACCCAAACCTTAACCCTAACTCTGACTCTAACTCTAACACTAACCCGAAACCGAATCATAAACCTAACCCTAACCCTAAACCAAATCTAACCATGACCAGAACCACAATTCCTAAGCGGAACCCTCACATAAACCCTAACCATAAACTACAACTCTAACCCCTAACACCTTACCATAACCGTTCTCCTAACCGTACCCAACTCTGACCCTAACCCTAACCCTCACCCCAACCAAAACGCCTAATACAACCCGCAAACCTAACCCTAACCGTAACACTAAACTTAATCCTAACCTAAAATCTAACCCTAACCCTAAAACTAAACAGAACCCGTAACCTTAACCCTAACCCTAAACATAACCTTAACACTAACCTGAAAACGAACCCAAACCTTAGCCATAAACCTAACCCTCACCCTATCTTAAACTTCACCCTATTCCTAACCCAAAGCTAACGCTAACTTTAACCCTAACCCTAAACCTAACCCTAACCTTAACCTTGGCCCACCTCTAACCCTAAACCTAACCCTTACAATATCTCTGGCGCTGAGCCTCACCCTAAACCTAATCCTAAACCTAACCCTCACCCTAACCCTAACCTAACCGTAACCTAACTTTAAGCCTACCACAAACTTAAACCTAACCCTATCCCCTAACCCTAACTCTAACCCTAAACATAGCCCTAACTCTAACCCTAACCGTAACACTTACCCAAAACCCTCACCTTAACTGTAATCCTAACTCTAACTCTTACTGGAACCCTAAATTCAACCCTAATTATAACCCTGTCCTAAACCTAACTGAAACACTAACCCGACCCTAACTCTAACCCTAATCCTTAGCCTAAACCGAACCTTAACCTTAAACCTAACCCGAAGCACTAACCCTAACTCTAACCCTAACCCTAAACCGAACCCTCACTCTTAACCAAAATTTCACCCTAACCATAGCCCTAAACCTACCCTAACTTCATTCAAACCCTAACCCTAACCAAAAGTAACCTAACACTAAACCTAACCCTAACTCTAAACCTAAACCAAAACCTAACCCTAACCCTGTTCCAAACCTGTACCCTAACCCCTAACCCTAAACCTCTCGCTTAACATAAACTTCACTCTAACTCTAACCCTAAAACTAAACATAACACTAAATCTCCCCCTAACCCTGACCCTAACCCTACTCCTAAGCGTAAAACTAACCCTAACCCTAAACTAAACCCTAGCCCTGACCCTAACTCGAACTCTAACGCTAATCCTAACCCTAAAACTTACCCTACACGCTCAGCTCAAATGGAAACCTAGCACTAACCCTCACCCTAACATCTAAACCTGACCCCAACCCTTAACCTAACCCTATCTCGAACCTTAGCCTAGCCGTAAACCTAACCACGACTTAACCCTATTACTTACCCTAACCCTAACTCTAAACCTAACCTTAACCCTAAACTTAATCCTAACCTTAACCCTAACCCTAACCCCAACGCTAAACGTACGCGCAACCCTCACCCTTAACAACTTCACCCTAAGCCTAACCCTAAACCGAACCCTAACTCTAACCCTAAACCTAACCCTATACCTGATCGTAAATTGACCCGAAAAAATAACCCTAACACTAAGCTTCACCCTAAACCTAACCCTCACCTTAACCGAAACACCAAACCCTAACCCTCATCCTTAACCTAAATTTCACCCTAAACCTAAGCCTAAGCCTAACCCTAAAACTAAACCTAACCCTAAACTATCGCCTAACTCTAGCCCCGACCCTAAACCTAACCCTAACTCTAACCTTAACCCTAACCCTAACTCTAACCTTAACCCTAACCGTAGCACCCTAAAATATCAGCAGGAAAGAGAATACAAAAGGCCTTTTCTCCCTGGGTGCTTTCACAATCTCTTAAAGCTAAAACTATGTCGTCGCTCCCCTGGAAGGATAAATGCACTGCGATGTCGTTTTTCAGAGGAAGCCTTGCGTTTGCAAGAGCAAATGAGGAATTCATTGCAGGAGAGACGAAGGAAAGAAAAGTTTCTCTCATCGTGGTTGTTTGCTCAGAGGACTGGATGAAGCTAGGGAGTTCTCCCTTTCACTGAGAAACGTGTAGGCTGCTGTTGCCTCTGCGCTGTCTTTTTTGCAAAAGAGAGTGTAGTTACACACTTTGAACTGTGCAAATGCACCGGCGTTTGCTAGGATTTCACCAAGCGCTTTGTTTTCCCTGGGCAAAAATGAGCCTTCACAATAGCTTAATGCCGACACTGCATACTCGTTCCAGTTCGAGAACAGGGCTACTGCAAAGGAGTTTTCCGGAGGAAACCTTCCCACCGCGAAGGGCAGATATGCCGAGCTTACTGCACAAAAGTGAAACCAATGCCGGTAATCTCATTCTAACTGCTTTTGTCAGAGGAATGGATGAAGTCAGAGTGTTCTTTTTTTCACTGAGATACACAAAATCTGATGTTGCCTCTGAGCTCTGTTCTTGGCAAATAACTGAAACTGACATCCATTCACGTGGAGAAACACATGGCTTTGCTAGGATATCTCTATGCACTGTGCTTTTCCTGGGCCTCACTGTACCAGTAGTATCTCGTCAGGGCAACACTGCATAGGATTTACTCTGCCAGGAGAGAGTTTACTGCTTTGTAGTTTGTGCTAGGAAACCTTGCCTTCGCAAGTGGAAACTGACCGAGTTCAGGCAGGAAAGAGAATACAAAAGGCTTTTTTTCTCCCTGGGTGCTTTCACAATCTCTTAAGGCTAAAACTATGTCGTCGCTCCTCTGGAATTACAAATGCACTTCGATGTAGCTTTTCCAGAAGAAGCCTTGCGTTTGCAAGAGCAAATGAGGAATTCATTGCAGGAAAGAGGAAGGAATAAAAGTTTCTCTCCTTATGCCTGCTTTGCTCAGAGGACTGGATGAAGTCAGGGAGTTCTTCCTTTCACTGAGAAACATGCAGGCTGCTGTTGCCTGTGCGCTCTCTTATTTGGAAAAGAGTCTGTAGTTAGACGCTTTGAACTGTGGAAAGGCACCGGGGTTCGTTAGGATTTCCCCAGGCGCTTTGCTTTCCCTGGGCCAAAACGAGCCTTCACAATAGCTTAAGGCTAACACTGCATACTCGTACCACTTCCAGAACACGGCTACCACAAGGCATTTCTCCCTATCCCTAACCCCAAACCGAACCCTAAGCCTAACCCAAAACCTAACCCTAAACCTAACCCTAACACTAACCCAAACACCTAACCCTAATACTAACCCTAAACCTCATCCTTAACCTCAACTTCACCCTAAACCTAAACCTAACCCTAACCCTAAAACTAAATTAACCCTAAACTATCACCTAACGCTAGCCCTAACCCTAAACCTAACCCTAACCCTAACTCTAACCCTAACCCTAACCGTACCACCCTGAAACATCAGCTTAACTGTAAACCTAACACTAACCCTCACATGAACCCCGTACCCTTTCCCCAACCGTAACCCTATCCCTAATCCTAACCCTAACCCTGACCTAAACCTAACCCTTACCCTAATCCTAAACTTAACCCTAACCGTAACTCTACCCTAACCCTAACCCTAAACCTAACAATCACTCTCAACTTGACCCTAACCCTAACCCTAAACCCTAGCACTAACTCTAACTCTAAACCTAACCCTAACCTAGCCCTCCCCTTTACAGTAAACCTAGCCTTAACCCTAACCTTACCCCTACCTAAACCTAAACCTAACCCTAACACTAACTTTAAACCAAACTCCAACCTTAACCCTAACCCTCACTATTAACTGCAACTTCACCCTAACCCTAACCCCAACTCTAACCCTAACCCTAACCTTAACAATTAACCTAAACTAAAACCTCACCTTAACTCCAAACCTAACCCTAACCGTCACCCTAGCCCTTAACCATTTATACCCCCAACCCTAAACCTAACGCTATCCCTAACACTAACCCTAAACGAACGGTAACCCTAATCCAACGCTAACGCTAACATTAACCCTAAACATCAGCCTACACTAACCATAAACCTAACCCTCCACCCTGAACCAAACGTCTAACACTATCTATAATCCTAACCCTAATCCTAACCCTTATCCTATCCCTCAACCTTCATCTAAACTTCACACTAACCTTAAACCTAAACCTAACCCTAAACATAACCCCTAACCCTAACCCGAATCCTAAACCTAGCCTTCACACTGACCTCAACACAAACCCAAACTCTAGCTCTAACCATAAAAATAACCCTCACCCTATCCTAAACTTCATCCAAACCCTAACCCTAATCTTAATCCTAAACCTAACCCAAACCCTAACCTCGAACCTAATTCGAACCATAAAGCTAGTCCATCTGTAACCCTGAACCTAACCCTTACGATAGCCCTGAACCGAACCTTAAACCTAATCCTAATCCTAACCCTAGACGTAATCCTAACCCTAACCCTAACACTCACTCTAACCTTGACCCCAAATAGAACACTAACTCTAACCCTAATCCGGAACCTAAACGTAAATCTTACACTGCAACTAACCCTAACCGTAAACCTAACCGAAACTCTACCTCTCACCCTAATCATAACACCCTAAACCCTCACTTAACTCTAAAACTAACCGTAACCCTCACGCTAACCCCTAACCGTATCCCCAAACCTAACCCTGATGCTAAACCTAGCCCTAACCCGAACACTAACCTGAACCCCTAGCCATAACGATAACCCTAACCCTAACCCAAAGCCTCACCCCTAACACCAAAGCCTAACCCAAACCTTAACCCTAACTCTGACTCTAACTCTAACACTAACCCGAAACCGAATCATAAACCTAACCCTAACCCTAAACCAAATCTAACCATGACCAGAACCACAATTCCTAAGCGGAACCCTCACATAAACCCTAACCATAAACTACAACTCTAACCCCTAACACCTTACCATAACCGTTCTCCTAACCCTACCCAACTCTGACCCTAACCCTAACCCTCACCCCAACCAAAACGCCTAATACAACCCGCAAACCTAACCCTAACCGTAACACTAAACTTAATCCTAACCTAAAATCTAACCCTAACCCTAAAACTAAACAGAACCCGTAACCTTAACCCTAACCCTAAACATAACCTTAACACTAACCTGAAAACGAACCCAAACCTTAGCCATAAACCTAACCCTCACCCTATCTTAAACTTCACCCTATTCCTAACCCAAAGCTAACGCTAACTTTAACCCTAACCCTAAACCTAACCCTAACCTTAACCTTGGCCCACCTCTAACCCTAAACCTAACCCTTACAATATCTCTGGCGCTGAGCCTCACCCTAAACCTAATCCTAAACCTAACCCTCACCCTAACCCTAACCTAACCGTAACCTAACTTTAAGCCTACCACAAACTTAAACCTAACCCTATCCCCTAACCCTAACTCTAACCCTAAACATAGCCCTAACTCTAACCCTAACCGTAACACTTACCCAAAACCCTCACCTTAACTGTAATCCTAACTCTAACTCTTACTGGAACCCTAAATTCAACCCTAATTATAACCCTGTCCTAAACCTAACTGAAACACTAACCCGACCCTAACTCTAACCCTAATCCTTAGCCTAAACCGAACCTTAACCTTAAACCTAACCCGAAGCACTAACCCTAACTCTAACCCTAACCCTAAACCGAACCCTCACTCTTAACCAAAATTTCACCCTAACCATAGCCCTAAACCTACCCTAACTTCATTCAAACCCTAACCCTAACCAAAAGTAACCTAACACTAAACCTAACCCTAACTCTAAACCTAAACCAAAACCTAACCCTAACCCTGTTCCAAACCTGTACCCTAACCCCTAACCCTAAACCTCTCGCTTAACATAAACTTCACTCTAACTCTAACCCTAAAACTAAACATAACACTAAATCTCCCCCTAACCCTGACCCTAACCCTACTCCTAAGCGTAAAACTAACCCTAACCCTAAACTAAACCCTAGCCCTGACCCTAACTCGAACTCTAACGCTAATCCTAACCCTAAAACTTACCCTACACGCTCAGCTCAAATGGAAACCTAGCACTAACCCTCACCCTAACATCTAAACCTGACCCCAACCCTTAACCTAACCCTATCTCGAACCTTAGCCTAGCCGTAAACCTAACCACGACTTAACCCTATTACTTACCCTAACCCTAACTCTAAACCTAACCTTAACCCTAAACTTAATCCTAACCTTAACCCTAACCCTAACCCCAACGCTAAACGTACGCGCAACCCTCACCCTTAACAACTTCACCCTAAGCCTAACCCTAAACCGAACCCTAACTCTAACCCTAAACCTAACCCTATACCTGATCGTAAATTGACCCGAAAAAATAACCCTAACACTAAGCTTCACCCTAAACCTAACCCTCACCTTAACCGAAACACCAAACCCTAACCCTCATCCTTAACCTAAATTTCACCCTAAACCTAAGCCTAAGCCTAACCCTAAAACTAAACCTAACCCTAAACTATCGCCTAACTCTAGCCCCGACCCTAAACCTAACCCTAACTCTAACCTTAACCCTAACCCTAACTCTAACCTTAACCCTAACCGTAGCACCCTAAAATATCAGCAGGAAAGAGAATACAAAAGGCCTTTTCTCCCTGGGTGCTTTCACAATCTCTTAAAGCTAAAACTATGTCGTCGCTCCCCTGGAAGGATAAATGCACTGCGATGTCGTTTTTCAGAGGAAGCCTTGCGTTTGCAAGAGCAAATGAGGAATTCATTGCAGGAGAGACGAAGGAAAGAAAAGTTTCTCTCATCGTGGTTGTTTGCTCAGAGGACTGGATGAAGCTAGGGAGTTCTCCCTTTCACTGAGAAACGTGTAGGCTGCTGTTGCCTCTGCGCTGTCTTTTTTGCAAAAGAGAGTGTAGTTACACACTTTGAACTGTGCAAATGCACCGGCGTTTGCTAGGATTTCACCAAGCGCTTTGTTTTCCCTGGGCAAAAATGAGCCTTCACAATAGCTTAATGCCGACACTGCATACTCGTTCCAGTTCGAGAACAGGGCTACTGCAAAGGAGTTTTCCGGAGGAAACCTTCCCACCGCGAAGGGCAGATATGCCGAGCTTACTGCACAAAAGTGAAACCAATGCCGGTAATCTCATTCTAACTGCTTTTGTCAGAGGAATGGATGAAGTCAGAGTGTTCTTTTTTTCACTGAGATACACAAAATCTGATGTTGCCTCTGAGCTCTGTTCTTGGCAAATAACTGAAACTGACATCCATTCACGTGGAGAAACACATGGCTTTGCTAGGATATCTCTATGCACTGTGCTTTTCCTGGGCCTCACTGTACCAGTAGTATCTCGTCAGGGCAACACTGCATAGGATTTACTCTGCCAGGAGAGAGTTTACTGCTTTGTAGTTTGTGCTAGGAAACCTTGCCTTCGCAAGTGGAAACTGACCGAGTTCAGGCAGGAAAGAGAATACAAAAGGCTTTTTTTCTCCCTGGGTGCTTTCACAATCTCTTAAGGCTAAAACTATGTCGTCGCTCCTCTGGAATTACAAATGCACTTCGATGTAGCTTTTCCAGAAGAAGCCTTGCGTTTGCAAGAGCAAATGAGGAATTCATTGCAGGAAAGAGGAAGGAATAAAAGTTTCTCTCCTTATGCCTGCTTTGCTCAGAGGACTGGATGAAGTCAGGGAGTTCTTCCTTTCACTGAGAAACATGCAGGCTGCTGTTGCCTGTGCGCTCTCTTATTTGGAAAAGAGTCTGTAGTTAGACGCTTTGAACTGTGGAAAGGCACCGGGGTTTGTTAGGATTTCCCCAGGCGCTTTGCTTTCCCTGGGCCAAAACGAGCCTTCACAATAGCTTAAGGCTAACACTGCATACTCGTACCACTTCCAGAACACGGCTACCACAAGGCATTTCTCCCTATCCCTAACCCCAAACCGAACCCTAAGCCTAACCCATAGAGAGATAGTATTCCTAACCCTAACACTAACCCAAACACCTAACCCTAATACTAACCCTAAACCTCATCCTTAACCTCAACTTCACCCTAAACCTAAACCTAACCCTAACCCTAAAACTAAATTAACCCTAAACTATCACCTAACGCTAGCCCTAACCCTAAACCTAACCCTAACCCTAACTCTAACCCTAACCCTAACCGTACCACCCTGAAACATCAGCTTAACTGTAAACCTAACACTAACCCTCACATGAACCCCGTACCCTTTCCCCAACCGTAACCCTATCCCTAATCCTAACCCTAACCCTGACCTAAACCTAACCCTTACTCTAATCCTAAACTTAACCCTAACCGTAACTCTACCCTAACCCTAACCCTAAACCTAACAATCACTCTCAACTTGACCCTAACCCTAACCCTAAACCCTAGCACTAACTCTAACTCTAAACCTAACCCTAACCCTAACCTAGCCCTCCCCTTTACAGTAAACCTAGCCTTAACCCTAACCTTACCCCTACCTAAACCTAAACCTAACCCTAACACTAACTTTAAACCAAACTCCAACCTTAACCCTAACCCTCACTATTAACTGCAACTTCACCCTAACCCTAACCCCAACTCTAACCCTAACCCTAACCTTAACAATTAACCTAAACTAAAAGCTCACCTTAACTCCAAACCTAACCCTAACCGTCACCCTAGCCCTTAACCATTTATATCCCCAACCCTAAACTAACGCTATCCCTAACACTAACCCTAAACGAACGGTAACCCTAATCCAACGCTAACGCTAACATTAACCCTAAACATCAGCCTACACTAACCATAAACCTAACCCTCCACCCTGAACCAAACGTCTAACACTATCTATAATCCTAACCCTAATCCTAACCCTTATCCTATCCCTCAACCTTCATCTAAACTTCACACTAACCTTAAACCTAAACCTAACCCTAAACATAACCCCTAACCCTAACCCGAATCCTAAACCTAGCCTTCACACTGACCTCAACACAAACCCAAACTCTAGCTCTAACCATAAAAATAACCCTCACCCTATCCTAAACTTCATCCAAACCCTAACCCTAATCTTAATCCTAAACCTAACCCAAACCCTAACCTCGAACCTAATTCGAACCATAAAGCTAGTCCATCTGTAACCCTGAACCTAACCCTTACGATAGCCCTGAACCGAACCTTAAACCTAATCCTAATCCTAACCCTAGACGTAATCCTAACCCTAACCCTAACACTCACTCTAACCTTGACCCCAAATAGAACACTAACTCTAACCCTAATCCGGAACCTAAACGTAAATCTTACACTGCAACTAACCCTAACCGTAAACCTAACCGAAACTCTACCTCTCACCCTAATCATAACACCCTAAACCCTCACTTAACTCTAAAACTAACCGTAACCCTCACGCTAACCCCTAACCGTATCCCCAAACCTAACCCTGATGCTAAACCTAGCCCTAACCCGAACACTAACCTGAACCCCTAGCCATAACGATAACCCTAACCCTAACCCAAAGCCTCACCCCTAACACCAAAGCCTAACCCAAACCTTAACCCTAACTCTGACTCTAACTCTAACACTAACCCGAAACCGAATCATAAACCTAACCCTAACCCTAAACCAAATCTAACCATGACCAGAACCACAATTCCTAAGCGGAACCCTCACATAAACCCTAACCATAAACTACAACTCTAACCCCTAACACCTTACCATAACCATACTCCTAACCCTACCCAACTCTGACCCTAACCCTAACCCTCACCCCAACCAAAACGCCTAATACAACCCGCAAACCTAACCCTAACCGTAACACTAAACTTAATCCTAACCTAAAATCTAACCCTAACCCTAAAACTAAACAGAACCCGTAACCTTAACCCTAACCCTAAACATAACCTTAACACTAACCTGAAAACGAACCCAAACCTTAGCCATAAACCTAACCCTCACCCTATCTTAAACTTCACCCTATTCCTAACCCAAAGCTAACGCTAACTTTAACCCTAACCCTAAACCTAACCCTAACCTTAACCTTGGCCCACCTCTAACCCTAAACCTAACCCTTACAATATCTCTGGCGCTGAGCCTCACCCTAAACCTAATCCTAAACCTAACCCTCACCCTAACCCTAACCTAACCGTAACCTAACTTTAAGCCTACCACAAACTTAAACCTAACCCTATCCCCTAACCCTAACTCTAACCCTAAACATAGCCCTAACTCTAACCCTAACCGTAACACTTACCCAAAACCCTCACCTTAACTGTAATCCTAACTCTAACTCTTACTGGAACCCTAAATTCAACCCTAATTATAACCCTATCCTAAACCTAACTGAAACACTAACCCGACCCTAACTCTAACCCTAATCCTTAGCCTAAACCGAACCTTAACCTTAAACCTAACCCGAAGCACTAACCCTAACTCTAACCCTAACCCTAAACCGAACCCTCACTCTTAACCAATATTTCACCCTAACCATAGCCCTAAACCTACCCTAACTTCATTCAAACCCTAACCCTAACCAAAAGTAACCTAACACTAAACCTAACCCTAACTCTAAACCTAAACCAAAACCTAACCCTAACCCTGTTCCAAACCTGTACCCTAACCCCTAACCCTAAACCTCTCGCTTAACATAAACTTCACTCTAACTCTAACCCTAAAACTAAACATAACACTAAATCTCCCAACCCTGACCCTAACCCTACTCCTAAGCGTAAAACTAACCCTAACCCTAAACTAAACCCTAGCCCTGACCCTAACTCGAACTCTAACGCTAATCCTAACCCTAAAACTTACCCTACACGCTCAGCTCAAATGGAAACCTAGCACTAACCCTCACCCTAACATCTAAACCTGACCCCAACCCTTAACCTAACCCTATCTCGAACCTTAGCCTAGCCGTAAACCTAACCACGACTTAACCCTATTACTTACCCTAACCCTAACTCTAAACCTAACCTTAACCCTAAACTTAATCCTAACCTTAACCCTAACCCTAACCCCAACGCTAAACGTACGCGCAACCCTCACCCTTAACAACTTCACCCTAAGCCTAACCCTAAACCGAACCCTAACTCTAACCCTAAACCTAACCCTATACCTGATCGTAAATTGACCCGAAAAAATAACCCTAACACTAAGCTTCACCCTAAACCTAACCCTCACCTTAACCGAAACACCAAACCCTAACCCTCATCCTTAACCTAAATTTCACCCTAAACCTAAGCCTAAGCCTAACCCTAAAACTAAACCTAACCCTAAACTATCGCCTAACTCTAGCCCCGACCCTAAACCTAACCCTAACTCTAACCTTAACCCTAACCCTAACTCTAACCTTAACCCTAACCGTAGCACCCTAAAATATCAGCAGGAAAGAGAATACAAAAGGCCTTTTCTCCCTGGGTGCTTTCACAATCTCTTAAAGCTAAAACTATGTCGTCGCTCCCCTGGAAGGATAAATGCACTGCGATGTCGTTTTTCAGAGGAAGCCTTGCGTTTGCAAGAGCAAATGAGGAATTCATTGCAGGAGAGACGAAGGAAAGAAAAGTTTCTCTCATCGTGGTTGTTTGCTCAGAGGACTGGATGAAGCTAGGGAGTTCTCCCTTTCACTGAGAAACGTGTAGGCTGCTGTTGCCTCTGCGCTGTCTTTTTTGCAAAAGAGAGTGTAGTTACACACTTTGAACTGTGCAAATGCACCGGCGTTTGCTAGGATTTCACCAAGCGCTTTGTTTTCCCTGGGCAAAAATGAGCCTTCACAATAGCTTAATGCCGACACTGCATACTCGTTCCAGTTCGAGAACAGGGCTACTGCAAAGGAGTTTTCCGGAGGAAACCTTCCCACCGCGAAGGGCAGATATGCCGAGCTTACTGCACAAAAGTGAAACCAATGCCGGTAATCTCATTCTAACTGCTTTTGTCAGAGGAATGGATGAAGTCAGAGTGTTCTTTTTTTCACTGAGATACACAAAATCTGATGTTGCCTCTGAGCTCTGTTCTTGGCAAATAACTGAAACTGACATCCATTCACGTGGAGAAACACATGGCTTTGCTAGGATATCTCTATGCACTGTGCTTTTCCTGGGCCTCACTGTACCAGTAGTATCTCGTCAGGGCAACACTGCATAGGATTTACTCTGCCAGGAGAGAGTTTACTGCTTTGTAGTTTGTGCTAGGAAACCTTGCCTTCGCAAGTGGAAACTGACCGAGTTCAGGCAGGAAAGAGAATACAAAAGGCTTTTTTTCTCCCTGGGTGCTTTCACAATCTCTTAAGGCTAAAACTATGTCGTCGCTCCTCTGGAATTACAAATGCACTTCGATGTAGCTTTTCCAGAAGAAGCCTTGCGTTTGCAAGAGCAAATGAGGAATTCATTGCAGGAAAGAGGAAGGAATAAAAGTTTCTCTCCTTATGCCTGCTTTGCTCAGAGGACTGGATGAAGTCAGGGAGTTCTTCCTTTCACTGAGAAACATGCAGGCTGCTGTTGCCTGTGCGCTCTCTTATTTGGAAAAGAGTCTGTAGTTAGACGCTTTGAACTGTGGAAAGGCACCGGGGTTCGTTAGGATTTCCCCAGGCGCTTTGCTTTCCCTGGGCCAAAACGAGCCTTCACAATAGCTTAAGGCTAACACTGCATACTCGTACCACTTCCAGAACACGGCTACCACAAGGCATTTCTCCCTATCCCTAACCCCAAACCGAACCCTAAGCCTAACCCAAAACCTAACCCTAAACCTAACCCTAACACTAACCCAAACACCTAACCCTAATACTAACCCTAAACCTCATCCTTAACCTCAACTTCACCCTAAACCTAAACCTAACCCTAACCCTAAAACTAAATTAACCCTAAACTATCACCTAACGCTAGCCCTAACCCTAAACCTAACCCTAACCCTAACTCTAACCCTAACCCTAACCGTACCACCCTGAAACATCAGCTTAACTGTAAACCTAACACTAACCCTCACATGAACCCCGTACCCTTTCCCCAACCGTAACCCTATCCCTAATCCTAACCCTAACCCTGACCTAAACCTAACCCTTACTCTAATCCTAAACTTAACCCTAACCGTAACTCTACCCTAACCCTAACCCTAAACCTAACAATCACTCTCAACTTGACCCTAACCCTAACCCTAAACCCTAGCACTAACTCTAACTCTAAACCTAACCCTAACCCTAACCTAGCCCTCCCCTTTACAGTAAACCTAGCCTTAACCCTAACCTTACCCCTACCTAAACCTAAACCTAACCCTAACACTAACTTTAAACCAAACTCCAACCTTAACCCTAACCCTCACTATTAACTGCAACTTCACCCTAACCCTAACCCCAACTCTAACCCTAACCCTAACCTTAACAATTAACCTAAACTAAAACCTCACCTTAACTCCAAACCTAACCCTAACCGTCACCCTAGCCCTTAACCATTTATATCCCCAACCCTAAACCTAACGCTATCCCTAACACTAACCCTAAACGAACGGTAACCCTAATCCAACGCTAACGCTAACATTAACCCTAAACATCAGCCTACACTAACCATAAACCTAACCCTCCACCCTGAACCAAACGTCTAACACTATCTATAATCCTAACCCTAATCCTAACCCTTATCCTATCCCTCAACCTTCATCTAAACTTCACACTAACCTTAAACCTAAACCTAACCCTAAACATAACCCCTAACCCTAACCCGAATCCTAAACCTAGCCTTCACACTGACCTCAACACAAACCCAAACTCTAGCTCTAACCATAAAAATAACTCTCACCCTATCCTAAACTTCATCCAAACCCTAACCCTAATCTTAATCCTAAACCTAACCCAAACCCTAACCTCGAACCTAATTCGAACCATAAAGCTAGTCCATCTGTAACCCTGAACCTAACCCTTACGATAGCCCTGAACCGAACCTTAAACCTAATCCTAATCCTAACCCTAGACGTAATCCTAACCCTAACCCTAACACTCACTCTAACCTTGACCCCAAATAGAACACTAACTCTAACCCTAATCCGGAACCTAAACGTAAATCTTACACTGCAACTAACCCTAACCGTAAACCTAACCGAAACTCTACCTCTCACCCTAATCATAACACCCTAAACCCTCACTTAACTCTAAAACTAACCGTAACCCTCACGCTAACCCCTAACCGTATCCCCAAACCTAACCCTGATGCTAAACCTAGCCCTAACCCGAACACTAACCTGAACCCCTAGCCATAACGATAACCCTAACCCTAACCCAAAGCCTCACCCCTAACACCAAAGCCTAACCCAAACCTTAACCCTAACTCTGACTCTAACTCTAACACTAACCCGAAACCGAATCATAAACCTAACCCTAACCCTAAACCAAATCTAACCATGACCAGAACCACAATTCCTAAGCGGAACCCTCACATAAACCCTAACCATAAACTACAACTCTAACCCCTAACACCTTACCATAACCGTTCTCCTAACCGTACCCAACTCTGACCCTAACCCTAACCCTCACCCCAACCAAAACGCCTAATACAACCCGCAAACCTAACCCTAACCGTAACACTAAACTTAATCCTAACCTAAAATCTAACCCTAACCCTAAAACTAAACAGAACCCGTAACCTTAACCCTAACCCTAAACATAACCTTAACACTAACCTGAAAACGAACCCAAACCTTAGCCATAAACCTAACCCTCACCCTATCTTAAACTTCACCCTATTCCTAACCCAAAGCTAACGCTAACTTTAACCCTAACCCTAAACCTAACCCTAACCTTAACCTTGGCCCACCTCTAACCCTAAACCTAACCCTTACAATATCTCTGGCGCTGAGCCTCACCCTAAACCTAATCCTAAACCTAACCCTCACCCTAACCCTAACCTAACCGTAACCTAACTTTAAGCCTACCACAAACTTAAACCTAACCCTATCCCCTAACCCTAACTCTAACCCTAAACATAGCCCTAACTCTAACCCTAACCGTAACACTTACCCAAAACCCTCACCTTAACTGTAATCCTAACTCTAACTCTTACTGGAACCCTAAATTCAACCCTAATTATAACCCTGTCCTAAACCTAACTGAAACACTAACCCGACCCTAACTCTAACCCTAATCCTTAGCCTAAACCGAACCTTAACCTTAAACCTAACCCGAAGCACTAACCCTAACTCTAACCCTAACCCTAAACCGAACCCTCACTCTTAACCAAAATTTCACCCTAACCATAGCCCTAAACCTACCCTAACTTCATTCAAACCCTAACCCTAACCAAAAGTAACCTAACACTAAACCTAACCCTAACTCTAAACCTAAACCAAAACCTAACCCTAACCCTGTTCCAAACCTGTACCCTAACCCCTAACCCTAAACCTCTCGCTTAACATAAACTTCACTCTAACTCTAACCCTAAAACTAAACATAACACTAAATCTCCCCCTAACCCTGACCCTAACCCTACTCCTAAGCGTAAAACTAACCCTAACCCTAAACTAAACCCTAGCCCTGACCCTAACTCGAACTCTAACGCTAATCCTAACCCTAAAACTTACCCTACACGCTCAGCTCAAATGGAAACCTAGCACTAACCCTCACCCTAACATCTAAACCTGACCCCAACCCTTAACCTAACCCTATCTCGAACCTTAGCCTAGCCGTAAACCTAACCACGACTTAACCCTATTACTTACCCTAACCCTAACTCTAAACCTAACCTTAACCCTAAACTTAATCCTAACCTTAACCCTAACCCTAACCCCAACGCTAAACGTACGCGCAACCCTCACCCTTAACAACTTCACCCTAAGCCTAACCCTAAACCGAACCCTAACTCTAACCCTAAACCTAACCCTATACCTGATCGTAAATTGACCCGAAAAAATAACCCTAACACTAAGCTTCACCCTAAACCTAACCCTCACCTTAACCGAAACACCAAACCCTAACCCTCATCCTTAACCTAAATTTCACCCTAAACCTAAGCCTAACCCTAAAACTAAACCTAACCCTAAACTATCGCCTAACTCTAGCCCCGACCCTAAACCTAACCCTAACTCTAACCTTAACCCTAACCCTAACTCTAACCTTAACCCTAACCGTAGCACCCTAAAATATCAGCAGGAAAGAGAATACAAAAGGCCTTTTCTCCCTGGGTGCTTTCACAATCTCTTAAAGCTAAAACTATGTCGTCGCTCCCCTGGAAGGATAAATGCACTGCGATGTCGTTTTTCAGAGGAAGCCTTGCGTTTGCAAGAGCAAATGAGGAATTCATTGCAGGAGAGACGAAGGAAAGAAAAGTTTCTCTCATCGTGGTTGTTTGCTCAGAGGACTGGATGAAGCTAGGGAGTTCTCCCTTTCACTGAGAAACGTGTAGGCTGCTGTTGCCTCTGCGCTGTCTTTTTTGCAAAAGAGAGTGTAGTTACACACTTTGAACTGTGCAAATGCACCGGCGTTTGCTAGGATTTCACCAAGCGCTTTGTTTTCCCTGGGCAAAAATGAGCCTTCACAATAGCTTAATGCCGACACTGCATACTCGTTCCAGTTCGAGAACAGGGCTACTGCAAAGGAGTTTTCCGGAGGAAACCTTCCCACCGCGAAGGGCAGATATGCCGAGCTTACTGCACAAAAGTGAAACCAATGCCGGTAATCTCATTCTAACTGCTTTTGTCAGAGGAATGGATGAAGTCAGAGTGTTCTTTTTTTCACTGAGATACACAAAATCTGATGTTGCCTCTGAGCTCTGTTCTTGGCAAATAACTGAAACTGACATCCATTCACGTGGAGAAACACATGGCTTTGCTAGGATATCTCTATGCACTGTGCTTTTCCTGGGCCTCACTGTACCAGTAGTATCTCGTCAGGGCAACACTGCATAGGATTTACTCTGCCAGGAGAGAGTTTACTGCTTTGTAGTTTGTGCTAGGAAACCTTGCCTTCGCAAGTGGAAACTGACCGAGTTCAGGCAGGAAAGAGAATACAAAAGGCTTTTTTTCTCCCTGGGTGCTTTCACAATCTCTTAAGGCTAAAACTATGTCGTCGCTCCTCTGGAATTACAAATGCACTTCGATGTAGCTTTTCCAGAAGAAGCCTTGCGTTTGCAAGAGCAAATGAGGAATTCATTGCAGGAAAGAGGAAGGAATAAAAGTTTCTCTCCTTATGCCTGCTTTGCTCAGAGGACTGGATGAAGTCAGGGAGTTCTTCCTTTCACTGAGAAACATGCAGGCTGCTGTTGCCTGTGCGCTCTCTTATTTGGAAAAGAGTCTGTAGTTAGACGCTTTGAACTGTGGAAAGGCACCGGGGTTCGTTAGGATTTCCCCAGGCGCTTTGCTTTCCCTGGGCCAAAACGAGCCTTCACAATAGCTTAAGGCTAACACTGCATACTCGTACCACTTCCAGAACACGGCTACCACAAGGCATTTCTCCCTATCCCTAACCCCAAACCGAACCCTAAGCCTAACCCAAAACCTAACCCTAAACCTAACCCTAACACTAACCCAAACACCTAACCCTAATACTAACCCTAAACCTCATCCTTAACCTCAACTTCACCCTAAACCTAAACCTAACCCTAAAACTAAATTAACCCTAAACTATCACCTAACGCTAGCCCTAACCCTAACCCTAACCCTAACCCTAACTCTAACCCTAACCCTAACCGTACCACCCTGAAACATCAGCTTAACTGTAAACCTAACACTAACCCTCACATGAACCCCGTACCCTTTCCCCAACCGTAACCCTATCCCTAATCCTAACCCTAACCCTGACCTAAACCTAACCCTTACCCTAATCCTAAACTTAACCCTAACCGTAACTCTACCCTAACCCTAACCCTAAACCTAACAATCACTCTCAACTTGACCCTAACCCTAACCCTAAACCCTAGCACTAACTCTAACTCTAAACCTAACCCTAACCTAGCCCTCCCCTTTACAGTAAACCTAGCCTTAACCCTAACCTTACCCCTACCTAAACCTAAACCTAACCCTAACACTAACTTTAAACCAAACTCCAACCTTAACCCTAACCCTCACTATTAACTGCAACTTCACCCTAACCCTAACCCCAACTCTAACCCTAACCCTAACCTTAACAATTAACCTAAACTAAAACCTCACCTTAACTCCAAACCTAACCCTAACCGTCACCCTAGCCCTTAACCATTTATATCCCCAACCCTAAACCTAACGCTATCCCTAACACTAACCCTAAACGAACGGTAACCCTAATCCAACGCTAACGCTAACATTAACCCTAAACATCAGCCTACACTAACCATAAACCTAACCCTCCACCCTGAACCAAACGTCTAACACTATCTATAATCCTAACCCTAATCCTAACCCTTATCCTATCCCTCAACCTTCATCTAAACTTCACACTAACCTTAAACCTAAACCTAACCCTAAACATAACCCCTAACCCTAACCCGAATCCTAAACCTAGCCTTCACACTGACCTCAACACAAACCCAAACTCTAGCTCTAACCATAAAAATAACCCTCACCCTATCCTAAACTTCATCCAAACCCTAACCCTAATCTTAATCCTAAACCTAACCCAAACCCTAACCTCGAACCTAATTCGAACCATAAAGCTAGTCCATCTGTAACCCTGAACCTAACCCTTACGATAGCCCTGAACCGAACCTTAAACCTAATCCTAATCCTAACCCTAGACGTAATCCTAACCCTAACCCTAACACTCACTCTAACCTTGACCCCAAATAGAACACTAACTCTAACCCTAATCCGGAACCTAAACGTAAATCTTACACTGCAACTAACCCTAACCGTAAACCTAACCGAAACTCTACCTCTCACCCTAATCATAACACCCTAAACCCTCACTTAACTCTAAAACTAACCGTAACCCTCACGCTAACCCCTAACCGTATCCCCAAACCTAACCCTGATGCTAAACCTAGCCCTAACCCGAACACTAACCTGAACCCCTAGCCATAACGATAACCCTAACCCTAACCCAAAGCCTCACCCCTAACACCAAAGCCTAACCCAAACCTTAACCCTAACTCTGACTCTAACTCTAACACTAACCCGAAACCGAATCATAAACCTAACCCTAACCCTAAACCAAATCTAACCATGACCAGAACCACAATTCCTAAGCGGAACCCTCACATAAACCCTAACCATAAACTACAACTCTAACCCCTAACACCTTACCATAACCGTTCTCCTAACCCTACCCAACTCTGACCCTAACCCTAACCCTCACCCCAACCAAAACGCCTAATACAACCCGCAAACCTAACCCTAACCGTAACACTAAACTTAATCCTAACCTAAAATCTAACCCTAACCCTAAAACTAAACAGAACCCGTAACCTTAACCCTAACCCTAAACATAACCTTAACACTAACCTGAAAACGAACCCAAACCTTAGCCATAAACCTAACCCTCACCCTATCTTAAACTTCACCCTATTCCTAACCCAAAGCTAACGCTAACTTTAACCCTAACCCTAAACCTAACCCTAACCTTAACCTTGGCCCACCTCTAACCCTAAACCTAACCCTTACAATATCTCTGGCGCTGAGCCTCACCCTAAACCTAATCCTAAACCTAACCCTCACCCTAACCCTAACCTAACCGTAACCTAACTTTAAGCCTACCACAAACTTAAACCTAACCCTATCCCCTAACCCTAACTCTAACCCTAAACATAGCCCTAACTCTAACCCTAACCGTAACACTTACCCAAAACCCTCACCTTAACTGTAATCCTAACTCTAACTCTTACTGGAACCCTAAATTCAACCCTAATTATAACCCTGTCCTAAACCTAACTGAAACACTAACCCGACCCTAACTCTAACCCTAATCCTTAGCCTAAACCGAACCTTAACCTTAAACCTAACCCGAAGCACTAACCCTAACTCTAACCCTAACCCTAAACCGAACCCTCACTCTTAACCAAAATTTCACCCTAACCATAGCCCTAAACCTACCCTAACTTCATTCAAACCCTAACCCTAACCAAAAGTAACCTAACACTAAACCTAACCCTAACTCTAAACCTAAACCAAAACCTAACCCTAACCCTGTTCCAAACCTGTACCCTAACCCCTAACCCTAAACCTCTCGCTTAACATAAACTTCACTCTAACTCTAACCCTAAAACTAAACATAACACTAAATCTCCCCCTAACCCTGACCCTAACCCTACTCCTAAGCGTAAAACTAACCCTAACCCTAAACTAAACCCTAGCCCTGACCCTAACTCGAACTCTAACGCTAATCCTAACCCTAAAACTTACCCTACACGCTCAGCTCAAATGGAAACCTAGCACTAACCCTCACCCTAACATCTAAACCTGACCCCAACCCTTAACCTAACCCTATCTCGAACCTTAGCCTAGCCGTAAACCTAACCACGACTTAACCCTATTACTTACCCTAACCCTAACTCTAAACCTAACCTTAACCCTAAACTTAATCCTAACCTTAACCCTAACCCTAACCCCAACGCTAAACGTACGCGCAACCCTCACCCTTAACAACTTCACCCTAAGCCTAACCCTAAACCGAACCCTAACTCTAACCCTAAACCTAACCCTATACCTGATCGTAAATTGACCCGAAAAAATAACCCTAACACTAAGCTTCACCCTAAACCTAACCCTCACCTTAACCGAAACACCAAACCCTAACCCTCATCCTTAACCTAAATTTCACCCTAAACCTAAGCCTAAGCCTAACCCTAAAACTAAACCTAACCCTAAACTATCGCCTAACTCTAGCCCCGACCCTAAACCTAACCCTAACTCTAACCTTAACCCTAACCCTAACTCTAACCTTAACCCTAACCGTAGCACCCTAAAATATCAGCAGGAAAGAGAATACAAAAGGCCTTTTCTCCCTGGGTGCTTTCACAATCTCTTAAAGCTAAAACTATGTCGTCGCTCCCCTGGAAGGATAAATGCACTGCGATGTCGTTTTTCAGAGGAAGCCTTGCGTTTGCAAGAGCAAATGAGGAATTCATTGCAGGAGAGACGAAGGAAAGAAAAGTTTCTCTCATCGTGGTTGTTTGCTCAGAGGACTGGATGAAGCTAGGGAGTTCTCCCTTTCACTGAGAAACGTGTAGGCTGCTGTTGCCTCTGCGCTGTCTTTTTTGCAAAAGAGAGTGTAGTTACACACTTTGAACTGTGCAAATGCACCGGCGTTTGCTAGGATTTCACCAAGCGCTTTGTTTTCCCTGGGCAAAAATGAGCCTTCACAATAGCTTAATGCCGACACTGCATACTCGTTCCAGTTCGAGAACAGGGCTACTGCAAAGGAGTTTTCCGGAGGAAACCTTCCCACCGCGAAGGGCAGATATGCCGAGCTTACTGCACAAAAGTGAAACCAATGCCGGTAATCTCATTCTAACTGCTTTTGTCAGAGGAATGGATGAAGTCAGAGTGTTCTTTTTTTCACTGAGATACACAAAATCTGATGTTGCCTCTGAGCTCTGTTCTTGGCAAATAACTGAAACTGACATCCATTCACGTGGAGAAACACATGGCTTTGCTAGGATATCTCTATGCACTGTGCTTTTCCTGGGCCTCACTGTACCAGTAGTATCTCGTCAGGGCAACACTGCATAGGATTTACTCTGCCAGGAGAGAGTTTACTGCTTTGTAGTTTGTGCTAGGAAACCTTGCCTTCGCAAGTGGAAACTGACCGAGTTCAGGCAGGAAAGAGAATACAAAAGGCTTTTTTTCTCCCTGGGTGCTTTCACAATCTCTTAAGGCTAAAACTATGTCGTCGCTCCTCTGGAATTACAAATGCACTTCGATGTAGCTTTTCCAGAAGAAGCCTTGCGTTTGCAAGAGCAAATGAGGAATTCATTGCAGGAAAGAGGAAGGAATAAAAGTTTCTCTCCTTATGCCTGCTTTGCTCAGAGGACTGGATGAAGTCAGGGAGTTCTTCCTTTCACTGAGAAACATGCAGGCTGCTGTTGCCTGTGCGCTCTCTTATTTGGAAAAGAGTCTGTAGTTAGACGCTTTGAACTGTGGAAAGGCACCGGGGTTCGTTAGGATTTCCCCAGGCGCTTTGCTTTCCCTGGGCCAAAACGAGCCTTCACAATAGCTTAAGGCTAACACTGCATACTCGTACCACTTCCAGAACACGGCTACCACAAGGCATTTCTCCCTATCCCTAACCCCAAACCGAACCCTAAGCCTAACCCAAAACCTAACCCTAAACCTAACCCTAACACTAACCCAAACACCTAACCCTAATACTAACCCTAAACCTCATCCTTAACCTCAACTTCACCCTAAACCTAAACCTAACCCTAACCCTAAAACTAAATTAACCCTAAACTATCACCTAACGCTAGCCCTAACCCTAACCCTAACCCTAACCCTAACTCTAACCCTAACCCTAACCGTACCACCCTGAAACATCAGCTTAACTGTAAACCTAACACTAACCCTCACATGAACCCCGTACCCTTTCCCCAACCGTAACCCTATCCCTAATCCTAACCCTAACCCTGACCTAAACCTAACCCTTACCCTAATCCTAAACTTAACCCTAACCGTAACTCTACCCTAACCCTAACCCTAAACCTAACAATCACTCTCAACTTGACCCTAACCCTAACCCTAAACCCTAGCACTAACTCTAACTCTAAACCTAACCCTAACCTAGCCCTCCCCTTTACAGTAAACCTAGCCTTAACCCTAACCTTACCCCTACCTAAACCTAAACCTAACCCTAACACTAACTTTAAACCAAACTCCAACCTTAACCCTAACCCTCACTATTAACTGCAACTTCACCCTAACCCTAACCCCAACTCTAACCCTAACCCTAACCTTAACAATTAACCTAAACTAAAACCTCACCTTAACTCCAAACCTAACCCTAACCGTCACCCTAGCCCTTAACCATTTATATCCCCAACCCTAAACCTAACGCTATCCCTAACACTAACCCTAAACGAACGGTAACCCTAATCCAACGCTAACGCTAACATTAACCCTAAACATCAGCCTACACTAACCATAAACCTAACCCTCCACCCTGAACCAAACGTCTAACACTATCTATAATCCTAACCCTAATCCTAACCCTTATCCTATCCCTCAACCTTCATCTAAACTTCACACTAACCTTAAACCTAAACCTAACCCTAAACATAACCCCTAACCCTAACCCGAATCCTAAACCTAGCCTTCACACTGACCTCAACACAAACCCAAACTCTAGCTCTAACCATAAAAATAACCCTCACCCTATCCTAAACTTCATCCAAACCCTAACCCTAATCTTAATCCTAAACCTAACCCAAACCCTAACCTCGAACCTAATTCGAACCATAAAGCTAGTCCATCTGTAACCCTGAACCTAACCCTTACGATAGCCCTGAACCGAACCTTAAACCTAATCCTAATCCTAACCCTAGACGTAATCCTAACCCTAACCCTAACACTCACTCTAACCTTGACCCCAAATAGAACACTAACTCTAACCCTAATCCGGAACCTAAACGTAAATCTTACACTGCAACTAACCCTAACCGTAAACCTAACCGAAACTCTACCTCTCACCCTAATCATAACACCCTAAACCCTCACTTAACTCTAAAACTAACCGTAACCCTCACGCTAACCCCTAACCGTATCCCCAAACCTAACCCTGATGCTAAACCTAGCCCTAACCCGAACACTAACCTGAACCCCTAGCCATAACGATAACCCTAACCCTAACCCAAAGCCTCACCCCTAACACCAAAGCCTAACCCAAACCTTAACCCTAACTCTGACTCTAACTCTAACACTAACCCGAAACCGAATCATAAACCTAACCCTAACCCTAAACCAAATCTAACCATGACCAGAACCACAATTCCTAAGCGGAACCCTCACATAAACCCTAACCATAAACTACAACTCTAACCCCTAACACCTTACCATAACCGTTCTCCTAACCCTACCCAACTCTGACCCTAACCCTAACCCTCACCCCAACCAAAACGCCTAATACAACCCGCAAACCTAACCCTAACCGTAACACTAAACTTAATCCTAACCTAAAATCTAACCCTAACCCTAAAACTAAACAGAACCCGTAACCTTAACCCTAACCCTAAACATAACCTTAACACTAACCTGAAAACGAACCCAAACCTTAGCCATAAACCTAACCCTCACCCTATCTTAAACTTCACCCTATTCCTAACCCAAAGCTAACGCTAACTTTAACCCTAACCCTAAACCTAACCCTAACCTTAACCTTGGCCCACCTCTAACCCTAAACCTAACCCTTACAATATCTCTGGCGCTGAGCCTCACCCTAAACCTAATCCTAAACCTAACCCTCACCCTAACCCTAACCTAACCGTAACCTAACTTTAAGCCTACCACAAACTTAAACCTAACCCTATCCCCTAACCCTAACTCTAACCCTAAACATAGCCCTAACTCTAACCCTAACCGTAACACTTACCCAAAACCCTCACCTTAACTGTAATCCTAACTCTAACTCTTACTGGAACCCTAAATTCAACCCTAATTATAACCCTGTCCTAAACCTAACTGAAACACTAACCCGACCCTAACTCTAACCCTAATCCTTAGCCTAAACCGAACCTTAACCTTAAACCTAACCCGAAGCACTAACCCTAACTCTAACCCTAACCCTAAACCGAACCCTCACTCTTAACCAAAATTTCACCCTAACCATAGCCCTAAACCTACCCTAACTTCATTCAAACCCTAACCCTAACCAAAAGTAACCTAACACTAAACCTAACCCTAACTCTAAACCTAAACCAAAACCTAACCCTAACCCTGTTCCAAACCTGTACCCTAACCCCTAACCCTAAACCTCTCGCTTAACATAAACTTCACTCTAACTCTAACCCTAAAACTAAACATAACACTAAATCTCCCCCTAACCCTGACCCTAACCCTACTCCTAAGCGTAAAACTAACCCTAACCCTAAACTAAACCCTAGCCCTGACCCTAACTCGAACTCTAACGCTAATCCTAACCCTAAAACTTACCCTACACGCTCAGCTCAAATGGAAACCTAGCACTAACCCTCACCCTAACATCTAAACCTGACCCCAACCCTTAACCTAACCCTATCTCGAACCTTAGCCTAGCCGTAAACCTAACCACGACTTAACCCTATTACTTACCCTAACCCTAACTCTAAACCTAACCTTAACCCTAAACTTAATCCTAACCTTAACCCTAACCCTAACCCCAACGCTAAACGTACGCGCAACCCTCACCCTTAACAACTTCACCCTAAGCCTAACCCTAAACCGAACCCTAACTCTAACCCTAAACCTAACCCTATACCTGATCGTAAATTGACCCGAAAAAATAACCCTAACACTAAGCTTCACCCTAAACCTAACCCTCACCTTAACCGAAACACCAAACCCTAACCCTCATCCTTAACCTAAATTTCACCCTAAACCTAAGCCTAAGCCTAACCCTAAAACTAAACCTAACCCTAAACTATCGCCTAACTCTAGCCCCGACCCTAAACCTAACCCTAACTCTAACCTTAACCCTAACCCTAACTCTAACCTTAACCCTAACCGTAGCACCCTAAAATATCAGCAGGAAAGAGAATACAAAAGGCCTTTTCTCCCTGGGTGCTTTCACAATCTCTTAAAGCTAAAACTATGTCGTCGCTCCCCTGGAAGGATAAATGCACTGCGATGTCGTTTTTCAGAGGAAGCCTTGCGTTTGCAAGAGCAAATGAGGAATTCATTGCAGGAGAGACGAAGGAAAGAAAAGTTTCTCTCATCGTGGTTGTTTGCTCAGAGGACTGGATGAAGCTAGGGAGTTCTCCCTTTCACTGAGAAACGTGTAGGCTGCTGTTGCCTCTGCGCTGTCTTTTTTGCAAAAGAGAGTGTAGTTACACACTTTGAACTGTGCAAATGCACCGGCGTTTGCTAGGATTTCACCAAGCGCTTTGTTTTCCCTGGGCAAAAATGAGCCTTCACAATAGCTTAATGCCGACACTGCATACTCGTTCCAGTTCGAGAACAGGGCTACTGCAAAGGAGTTTTCCGGAGGAAACCTTCCCACCGCGAAGGGCAGATATGCCGAGCTTACTGCACAAAAGTGAAACCAATGCCGGTAATCTCATTCTAACTGCTTTTGTCAGAGGAATGGATGAAGTCAGAGTGTTCTTTTTTTCACTGAGATACACAAAATCTGATGTTGCCTCTGAGCTCTGTTCTTGGCAAATAACTGAAACTGACATCCATTCACGTGGAGAAACACATGGCTTTGCTAGGATATCTCTATGCACTGTGCTTTTCCTGGGCCTCACTGTACCAGTAGTATCTCGTCAGGGCAACACTGCATAGGATTTACTCTGCCAGGAGAGAGTTTACTGCTTTGTAGTTTGTGCTAGGAAACCTTGCCTTCGCAAGTGGAAACTGACCGAGTTCAGGCAGGAAAGAGAATACAAAAGGCTTTTTTTCTCCCTGGGTGCTTTCACAATCTCTTAAGGCTAAAACTATGTCGTCGCTCCTCTGGAATTACAAATGCACTTCGATGTAGCTTTTCCAGAAGAAGCCTTGCGTTTGCAAGAGCAAATGAGGAATTCATTGCAGGAAAGAGGAAGGAATAAAAGTTTCTCTCCTTATGCCTGCTTTGCTCAGAGGACTGGATGAAGTCAGGGAGTTCTTCCTTTCACTGAGAAACATGCAGGCTGCTGTTGCCTGTGCGCTCTCTTATTTGGAAAAGAGTCTGTAGTTAGACGCTTTGAACTGTGGAAAGGCACCGGGGTTTGTTAGGATTTCCCCAGGCGCTTTGCTTTCCCTGGGCCAAAACGAGCCTTCACAATAGCTTAAGGCTAACACTGCATACTCGTACCACTTCCAGAACACGGCTACCACAAGGCATTTCTCCCTATCCCTAACCCCAAACCGAACCCTAAGCCTAACCCAAAACCTAACCCTAAACCTAACCCTAACACTAACCCAAACACCTAACCCTAATACTAACCCTAAACCTCATCCTTAACCTCAACTTCACCCTAAACCTAAACCTAACCCTAACCCTAAAACTAAATTAACCCTAAACTATCACCTAACGCTAGCCCTAACCCTAAACCTAACCCTAACCCTAACTCTAACCCTAACCCTAACCGTACCACCCTGAAACATCAGCTTAACTGTAAACCTAACACTAACCCTCACATGAACCCCGTACCCTTTCCCCAACCGTAACCCTATCCCTAATCCTAACCCTAACCCTGACCTAAACCTAACCCTTACTCTAATCCTAAACTTAACCCTAACCGTAACTCTACCCTAACCCTAACCCTAAACCTAACAATCACTCTCAACTTGACCCTAACCCTAACCCTAAACCCTAGCACTAACTCTAACTCTAAACCTAACCCTAACCCTAACCTAGCCCTCCCCTTTACAGTAAACCTAGCCTTAACCCTAACCTTACCCCTACCTAAACCTAAACCTAACCCTAACACTAACTTTAAACCAAACTCCAACCTTAACCCTAACCCTCACTATTAACTGCAACTTCACCCTAACCCTAACCCCAACTCTAACCCTAACCCTAACCTTAACAATTAACCTAAACTAAAAGCTCACCTTAACTCCAAACCTAACCCTAACCGTCACCCTAGCCCTTAACCATTTATATCCCCAACCCTAAACTAACGCTATCCCTAACACTAACCCTAAACGAACGGTAACCCTAATCCAACGCTAACGCTAACATTAACCCTAAACATCAGCCTACACTAACCATAAACCTAACCCTCCACCCTGAACCAAACGTCTAACACTATCTATAATCCTAACCCTAATCCTAACCCTTATCCTATCCCTCAACCTTCATCTAAACTTCACACTAACCTTAAACCTAAACCTAACCCTAAACATAACCCCTAACCCTAACCCGAATCCTAAACCTAGCCTTCACACTGACCTCAACACAAACCCAAACTCTAGCTCTAACCATAAAAATAACCCTCACCCTATCCTAAACTTCATCCAAACCCTAACCCTAATCTTAATCCTAAACCTAACCCAAACCCTAACCTCGAACCTAATTCGAACCATAAAGCTAGTCCATCTGTAACCCTGAACCTAACCCTTACGATAGCCCTGAACCGAACCTTAAACCTAATCCTAATCCTAACCCTAGACGTAATCCTAACCCTAACCCTAACACTCACTCTAACCTTGACCCCAAATAGAACACTAACTCTAACCCTAATCCGGAACCTAAACGTAAATCTTACACTGCAACTAACCCTAACCGTAAACCTAACCGAAACTCTACCTCTCACCCTAATCATAACACCCTAAACCCTCACTTAACTCTAAAACTAACCGTAACCCTCACGCTAACCCCTAACCGTATCCCCAAACCTAACCCTGATGCTAAACCTAGCCCTAACCCGAACACTAACCTGAACCCCTAGCCATAACGATAACCCTAACCCTAACCCAAAGCCTCACCCCTAACACCAAAGCCTAACCCAAACCTTAACCCTAACTCTGACTCTAACTCTAACACTAACCCGAAACCGAATCATAAACCTAACCCTAACCCTAAACCAAATCTAACCATGACCAGAACCACAATTCCTAAGCGGAACCCTCACATAAACCCTAACCATAAACTACAACTCTAACCCCTAACACCTTACCATAACCATACTCCTAACCCTACCCAACTCTGACCCTAACCCTAACCCTCACCCCAACCAAAACGCCTAATACAACCCGCAAACCTAACCCTAACCGTAACACTAAACTTAATCCTAACCTAAAATCTAACCCTAACCCTAAAACTAAACAGAACCCGTAACCTTAACCCTAACCCTAAACATAACCTTAACACTAACCTGAAAACGAACCCAAACCTTAGCCATAAACCTAACCCTCACCCTATCTTAAACTTCACCCTATTCCTAACCCAAAGCTAACGCTAACTTTAACCCTAACCCTAAACCTAACCCTAACCTTAACCTTGGCCCACCTCTAACCCTAAACCTAACCCTTACAATATCTCTGGCGCTGAGCCTCACCCTAAACCTAATCCTAAACCTAACCCTCACCCTAACCCTAACCTAACCGTAACCTAACTTTAAGCCTACCACAAACTTAAACCTAACCCTATCCCCTAACCCTAACTCTAACCCTAAACATAGCCCTAACTCTAACCCTAACCGTAACACTTACCCAAAACCCTCACCTTAACTGTAATCCTAACTCTAACTCTTACTGGAACCCTAAATTCAACCCTAATTATAACCCTATCCTAAACCTAACTGAAACACTAACCCGACCCTAACTCTAACCCTAATCCTTAGCCTAAACCGAACCTTAACCTTAAACCTAACCCGAAGCACTAACCCTAACTCTAACCCTAACCCTAAACCGAACCCTCACTCTTAACCAATATTTCACCCTAACCATAGCCCTAAACCTACCCTAACTTCATTCAAACCCTAACCCTAACCAAAAGTAACCTAACACTAAACCTAACCCTAACTCTAAACCTAAACCAAAACCTAACCCTAACCCTGTTCCAAACCTGTACCCTAACCCCTAACCCTAAACCTCTCGCTTAACATAAACTTCACTCTAACTCTAACCCTAAAACTAAACATAACACTAAATCTCCCAACCCTGACCCTAACCCTACTCCTAAGCGTAAAACTAACCCTAACCCTAAACTAAACCCTAGCCCTGACCCTAACTCGAACTCTAACGCTAATCCTAACCCTAAAACTTACCCTACACGCTCAGCTCAAATGGAAACCTAGCACTAACCCTCACCCTAACATCTAAACCTGACCCCAACCCTTAACCTAACCCTATCTCGAACCTTAGCCTAGCCGTAAACCTAACCACGACTTAACCCTATTACTTACCCTAACCCTAACTCTAAACCTAACCTTAACCCTAAACTTAATCCTAACCTTAACCCTAACCCTAACCCCAACGCTAAACGTACGCGCAACCCTCACCCTTAACAACTTCACCCTAAGCCTAACCCTAAACCGAACCCTAACTCTAACCCTAAACCTAACCCTATACCTGATCGTAAATTGACCCGAAAAAATAACCCTAACACTAAGCTTCACCCTAAACCTAACCCTCACCTTAACCGAAACACCAAACCCTAACCCTCATCCTTAACCTAAATTTCACCCTAAACCTAAGCCTAAGCCTAACCCTAAAACTAAACCTAACCCTAAACTATCGCCTAACTCTAGCCCCGACCCTAAACCTAACCCTAACTCTAACCTTAACCCTAACCCTAACTCTAACCTTAACCCTAACCGTAGCACCCTAAAATATCAGCAGGAAAGAGAATACAAAAGGCCTTTTCTCCCTGGGTGCTTTCACAATCTCTTAAAGCTAAAACTATGTCGTCGCTCCCCTGGAAGGATAAATGCACTGCGATGTCGTTTTTCAGAGGAAGCCTTGCGTTTGCAAGAGCAAATGAGGAATTCATTGCAGGAGAGACGAAGGAAAGAAAAGTTTCTCTCATCGTGGTTGTTTGCTCAGAGGACTGGATGAAGCTAGGGAGTTCTCCCTTTCACTGAGAAACGTGTAGGCTGCTGTTGCCTCTGCGCTGTCTTTTTTGCAAAAGAGAGTGTAGTTACACACTTTGAACTGTGCAAATGCACCGGCGTTTGCTAGGATTTCACCAAGCGCTTTGTTTTCCCTGGGCAAAAATGAGCCTTCACAATAGCTTAATGCCGACACTGCATACTCGTTCCAGTTCGAGAACAGGGCTACTGCAAAGGAGTTTTCCGGAGGAAACCTTCCCACCGCGAAGGGCAGATATGCCGAGCTTACTGCACAAAAGTGAAACCAATGCCGGTAATCTCATTCTAACTGCTTTTGTCAGAGGAATGGATGAAGTCAGAGTGTTCTTTTTTTCACTGAGATACACAAAATCTGATGTTGCCTCTGAGCTCTGTTCTTGGCAAATAACTGAAACTGACATCCATTCACGTGGAGAAACACATGGCTTTGCTAGGATATCTCTATGCACTGTGCTTTTCCTGGGCCTCACTGTACCAGTAGTATCTCGTCAGGGCAACACTGCATAGGATTTACTCTGCCAGGAGAGAGTTTACTGCTTTGTAGTTTGTGCTAGGAAACCTTGCCTTCGCAAGTGGAAACTGACCGAGTTCAGGCAGGAAAGAGAATACAAAAGGCTTTTTTTCTCCCTGGGTGCTTTCACAATCTCTTAAGGCTAAAACTATGTCGTCGCTCCTCTGGAATTACAAATGCACTTCGATGTAGCTTTTCCAGAAGAAGCCTTGCGTTTGCAAGAGCAAATGAGGAATTCATTGCAGGAAAGAGGAAGGAATAAAAGTTTCTCTCCTTATGCCTGCTTTGCTCAGAGGACTGGATGAAGTCAGGGAGTTCTTCCTTTCACTGAGAAACATGCAGGCTGCTGTTGCCTGTGCGCTCTCTTATTTGGAAAAGAGTCTGTAGTTAGACGCTTTGAACTGTGGAAAGGCACCGGGGTTTGTTAGGATTTCCCCAGGCGCTTTGCTTTCCCTGGGCCAAAACGAGCCTTCACAATAGCTTAAGGCTAACACTGCATACTCGTACCACTTCCAGAACACGGCTACCACAAGGCATTTCTCCCTATCCCTAACCCCAAACCGAACCCTAAGCCTAACCCAAAACCTAACCCTAAACCTAACCCTAACACTAACCCAAACACCTAACCCTAATACTAACCCTAAACCTCATCCTTAACCTCAACTTCACCCTAAACCTAAACCTAACCCTAACCCTAAAACTAAATTAACCCTAAACTATCACCTAACGCTAGCCCTAACCCTAAACCTAACCCTAACCCTAACTCTAACCCTAACCCTAACCGTACCACCCTGAAACATCAGCTTAACTGTAAACCTAACACTAACCCTCACATGAACCCCGTACCCTTTCCCCAACCGTAACCCTATCCCTAATCCTAACCCTAACCCTGACCTAAACCTAACCCTTACTCTAATCCTAAACTTAACCCTAACCGTAACTCTACCCTAACCCTAACCCTAAACCTAACAATCACTCTCAACTTGACCCTAACCCTAACCCTAAACCCTAGCACTAACTCTAACTCTAAACCTAACCCTAACCCTAACCTAGCCCTCCCCTTTACAGTAAACCTAGCCTTAACCCTAACCTTACCCCTACCTAAACCTAAACCTAACCCTAACACTAACTTTAAACCAAACTCCAACCTTAACCCTAACCCTCACTATTAACTGCAACTTCACCCTAACCCTAACCCCAACTCTAACCCTAACCCTAACCTTAACAATTAACCTAAACTAAAAGCTCACCTTAACTCCAAACCTAACCCTAACCGTCACCCTAGCCCTTAACCATTTATATCCCCAACCCTAAACTAACGCTATCCCTAACACTAACCCTAAACGAACGGTAACCCTAATCCAACGCTAACGCTAACATTAACCCTAAACATCAGCCTACACTAACCATAAACCTAACCCTCCACCCTGAACCAAACGTCTAACACTATCTATAATCCTAACCCTAATCCTAACCCTTATCCTATCCCTCAACCTTCATCTAAACTTCACACTAACCTTAAACCTAAACCTAACCCTAAACATAACCCCTAACCCTAACCCGAATCCTAAACCTAGCCTTCACACTGACCTCAACACAAACCCAAACTCTAGCTCTAACCATAAAAATAACCCTCACCCTATCCTAAACTTCATCCAAACCCTAACCCTAATCTTAATCCTAAACCTAACCCAAACCCTAACCTCGAACCTAATTCGAACCATAAAGCTAGTCCATCTGTAACCCTGAACCTAACCCTTACGATAGCCCTGAACCGAACCTTAAACCTAATCCTAATCCTAACCCTAGACGTAATCCTAACCCTAACCCTAACACTCACTCTAACCTTGACCCCAAATAGAACACTAACTCTAACCCTAATCCGGAACCTAAACGTAAATCTTACACTGCAACTAACCCTAACCGTAAACCTAACCGAAACTCTACCTCTCACCCTAATCATAACACCCTAAACCCTCACTTAACTCTAAAACTAACCGTAACCCTCACGCTAACCCCTAACCGTATCCCCAAACCTAACCCTGATGCTAAACCTAGCCCTAACCCGAACACTAACCTGAACCCCTAGCCATAACGATAACCCTAACCCTAACCCAAAGCCTCACCCCTAACACCAAAGCCTAACCCAAACCTTAACCCTAACTCTGACTCTAACTCTAACACTAACCCGAAACCGAATCATAAACCTAACCCTAACCCTAAACCAAATCTAACCATGACCAGAACCACAATTCCTAAGCGGAACCCTCACATAAACCCTAACCATAAACTACAACTCTAACCCCTAACACCTTACCATAACCATACTCCTAACCCTACCCAACTCTGACCCTAACCCTAACCCTCACCCCAACCAAAACGCCTAATACAACCCGCAAACCTAACCCTAACCGTAACACTAAACTTAATCCTAACCTAAAATCTAACCCTAACCCTAAAACTAAACAGAACCCGTAACCTTAACCCTAACCCTAAACATAACCTTAACACTAACCTGAAAACGAACCCAAACCTTAGCCATAAACCTAACCCTCACCCTATCTTAAACTTCACCCTATTCCTAACCCAAAGCTAACGCTAACTTTAACCCTAACCCTAAACCTAACCCTAACCTTAACCTTGGCCCACCTCTAACCCTAAACCTAACCCTTACAATATCTCTGGCGCTGAGCCTCACCCTAAACCTAATCCTAAACCTAACCCTCACCCTAACCCTAACCTAACCGTAACCTAACTTTAAGCCTACCACAAACTTAAACCTAACCCTATCCCCTAACCCTAACTCTAACCCTAAACATAGCCCTAACTCTAACCCTAACCGTAACACTTACCCAAAACCCTCACCTTAACTGTAATCCTAACTCTAACTCTTACTGGAACCCTAAATTCAACCCTAATTATAACCCTATCCTAAACCTAACTGAAACACTAACCCGACCCTAACTCTAACCCTAATCCTTAGCCTAAACCGAACCTTAACCTTAAACCTAACCCGAAGCACTAACCCTAACTCTAACCCTAACCCTAAACCGAACCCTCACTCTTAACCAAAATTTCACCCTAACCATAGCCCTAAACCTACCCTAACTTCATTCAAACCCTAACCCTAACCAAAAGTAACCTAACACTAAACCTAACCCTAACTCTAAACCTAAACCAAAACCTAACCCTAACCCTGTTCCAAACCTGTACCCTAACCCCTAACCCTAAACCTCTCGCTTAACATAAACTTCACTCTAACTCTAACCCTAAAACTAAACATAACACTAAATCTCCCCCTAACCCTGACCCTAACCCTACTCCTAAGCGTAAAACTAACCCTAACCCTAAACTAAACCCTAGCCCTGACCCTAACTCGAACTCTAACGCTAATCCTAACCCTAAAACTTACCCTACACGCTCAGCTCAAATGGAAACCTAGCACTAACCCTCACCCTAACATCTAAACCTGACCCCAACCCTTAACCTAACCCTATCTCGAACCTTAGCCTAGCCGTAAACCTAACCACGACTTAACCCTATTACTTACCCTAACCCTAACTCTAAACCTAACCTTAACCCTAAACTTAATCCTAACCTTAACCCTAACCCTAACCCCAACGCTAAACGTACGCGCAACCCTCACCCTTAACAACTTCACCCTAAGCCTAACCCTAAACCGAACCCTAACTCTAACCCTAAACCTAACCCTATACCTGATCGTAAATTGACCCGAAAAAATAACCCTAACACTAAGCTTCACCCTAAACCTAACCCTCACCTTAACCGAAACACCAAACCCTAACCCTCATCCTTAACCTAAATTTCACCCTAAACCTAAGCCTAAGCCTAACCCTAAAACTAAACCTAACCCTAAACTATCGCCTAACTCTAGCCCCGACCCTAAACCTAACCCTAACTCTAACCTTAACCCTAACCCTAACTCTAACCTTAACCCTAACCGTAGCACCCTAAAATATCAGCAGGAAAGAGAATACAAAAGGCCTTTTCTCCCTGGGTGCTTTCACAATCTCTTAAAGCTAAAACTATGTCGTCGCTCCCCTGGAAGGATAAATGCACTGCGATGTCGTTTTTCAGAGGAAGCCTTGCGTTTGCAAGAGCAAATGAGGAATTCATTGCAGGAGAGACGAAGGAAAGAAAAGTTTCTCTCATCGTGGTTGTTTGCTCAGAGGACTGGATGAAGCTAGGGAGTTCTCCCTTTCACTGAGAAACGTGTAGGCTGCTGTTGCCTCTGCGCTGTCTTTTTTGCAAAAGAGAGTGTAGTTACACACTTTGAACTGTGCAAATGCACCGGCGTTTGCTAGGATTTCACCAAGCGCTTTGTTTTCCCTGGGCAAAAATGAGCCTTCACAATAGCTTAATGCCGACACTGCATACTCGTTCCAGTTCGAGAACAGGGCTACTGCAAAGGAGTTTTCCGGAGGAAACCTTCCCACCGCGAAGGGCAGATATGCCGAGCTTACTGCACAAAAGTGAAACCAATGCCGGTAATCTCATTCTAACTGCTTTTGTCAGAGGAATGGATGAAGTCAGAGTGTTCTTTTTTTCACCGAGATACACAAAATCTGATGTTGCCTCTGAGCTCTGTTCTTGGCAAATAACTGAAACTGACATCCATTCACGTGGAGAAACACATGGCTTTGCTAGGATATCTCTATGCACTGTGCTTTTCCTGGGCCTCACTGTACCAGTAGTATCTCGTCAGGGCAACACTGCATAGGATTTACTCTGCCAGGAGAGAGTTTACTGCTTTGTAGTTTGTGCTAGGAAACCTTGCCTTCGCAAGTGGAAACTGACCGAGTTCAGGCAGGAAAGAGAATACAAAAGGCTTTTTTTCTCCCTGGGTGCTTTCACAATCTCTTAAGGCTAAAACTATGTCGTCGCTCCTCTGGAATTACAAATGCACTTCGATGTAGCTTTTCCAGAAGAAGCCTTGCGTTTGCAAGAGCAAATGAGGAATTCATTGCAGGAAAGAGGAAGGAATAAAAGTTTCTCTCCTTATGCCTGCTTTGCTCAGAGGACTGGATGAAGTCAGGGAGTTCTTCCTTTCACTGAGAAACATGCAGGCTGCTGTTGCCTGTGCGCTCTCTTATTTGGAAAAGAGTCTGTAGTTAGACGCTTTGAACTGTGGAAAGGCACCGGGGTTTGTTAGGATTTCCCCAGGCGCTTTGCTTTCCCTGGGCCAAAACGAGCCTTCACAATAGCTTAAGGCTAACACTGCATACTTGTACCACTTCCAGAACACGGCTACCACAAGGCATTTCTCCCTATCCCTAACCCCAAACCGAACCCTAAGCCTAACCCAAAACCTAACCCTAAACCTAACCCTAACACTAACCCAAACACCTAACCCTAATACTAACCCTAAACCTCATCCTTAACCTCAACTTCACCCTAAACCTAAACCTAACCCTAACCCTAAAACTAAATTAACCCTAAACTATCACCTAACGCTAGCCCTAACCCTAAACCTAACCCTAACCCTAACTCTAACCCTAACCCTAACCGTACCACCCTGAAACATCAGCTTAACTGTAAACCTAACACTAACCCTCACATGAACCCCGTACCCTTTCCCCAACCGTAACCCTATCCCTAATCCTAACCCTAACCCTGACCTAAACCTAACCCTTACTCTAATCCTAAACTTAACCCTAACCGTAACTCTACCCTAACCCTAACCCTAAACCTAACAATCACTCTCAACTTGACCCTAACCCTAACCCTAAACCCTAGCACTAACTCTAACTCTAAACCTAACCCTAACCCTAACCTAGCCCTCCCCTTTACAGTAAACCTAGCCTTAACCCTAACCTTACCCCTACCTAAACCTAAACCTAACCCTAACACTAACTTTAAACCAAACTCCAACCTTAACCCTAACCCTCACTATTAACTGCAACTTCACCCTAACCCTAACCCCAACTCTAACCCTAACCCTAACCTTAACAATTAACCTAAACTAAAACCTCACCTTAACTCCAAACCTAACCCTAACCGTCACCCTAGCCCTTAACCATTTATATCCCCAACCCTAAACCTAACGCTATCCCTAACACTAACCCTAAACGAACGGTAACCCTAATCCAACGCTAACGCTAACATTAACCCTAAACATCAGCCTACACTAACCATAAACCTAACCCTCCACCCTGAACCAAACGTCTAACACTATCTATAATCCTAACCCTAATCCTAACCCTTATCCTATCCCTCAACCTTCATCTAAACTTCACACTAACCTTAAACCTAAACCTAACCCTAAACATAACCCCTAACCCTAACCCGAATCCTAAACCTAGCCTTCACACTGACCTCAACACAAACCCAAACTCTAGCTCTAACCATAAAAATAACTCTCACCCTATCCTAAACTTCATCCAAACCCTAACCCTAATCTTAATCCTAAACCTAACCCAAACCCTAACCTCGAACCTAATTCGAACCATAAAGCTAGTCCATCTGTAACCCTGAACCTAACCCTTACGATAGCCCTGAACCGAACCTTAAACCTAATCCTAATCCTAACCCTAGACGTAATCCTAACCCTAACCCTAACACTCACTCTAACCTTGACCCCAAATAGAACACTAACTCTAACCCTAATCCGGAACCTAAACGTAAATCTTACACTGCAACTAACCCTAACCGTAAACCTAACCGAAACTCTACCTCTCACCCTAATCATAACACCCTAAACCCTCACTTAACTCTAAAACTAACCGTAACCCTCACGCTAACCCCTAACCGTATCCCCAAACCTAACCCTGATGCTAAACCTAGCCCTAACCCGAACACTAACCTGAACCCCTAGCCATAACGATAACCCTAACCCTAACCCAAAGCCTCACCCCTAACACCAAAGCCTAACCCAAACCTTAACCCTAACTCTGACTCTAACTCTAACACTAACCCGAAACCGAATCATAAACCTAACCCTAACCCTAAACCAAATCTAACCATGACCAGAACCACAATTCCTAAGCGGAACCCTCACATAAACCCTAACCATAAACTACAACTCTAACCCCTAACACCTTACCATAACCATACTCCTAACCCTACCCAACTCTGACCCTAACCCTAACCCTCACCCCAACCAAAACGCCTAATACAACCCGCAAACCTAACCCTAACCGTAACACTAAACTTAATCCTAACCTAAAATCTAACCCTAACCCTAAAACTAAACAGAACCCGTAACCTTAACCCTAACCCTAAACATAACCTTAACACTAACCTGAAAACGAACCCAAACCTTAGCCATAAACCTAACCCTCACCCTATCTTAAACTTCACCCTATTCCTAACCCAAAGCTAACGCTAACTTTAACCCTAACCCTAAACCTAACCCTAACCTTAACCTTGGCCCACCTCTAACCCTAAACCTAACCCTTACAATATCTCTGGCGCTGAGCCTCACCCTAAACCTAATCCTAAACCTAACCCTCACCCTAACCCTAACCTAACCGTAACCTAACTTTAAGCCTACCACAAACTTAAACCTAACCCTAGCCCCTAACCCTAACTCTAACCCTAAACATAGCCCTAACTCTAACCCTAACCGTAACACTTACCCAAAACCCTCACCTTAACTGTAATCCTAACTCTAACTCTTACTGGAACCCTAAATTCAACCCTAATTATAACCCTATCCTAAACCTAACTGAAACACTAACCCGACCCTAACTCTAACCCTAATCCTTAGCCTAAACCGAACCTTAACCTTAAACCTAACCCGAAGCACTAACCCTAACTCTAACCCTAACCCTAAACCGAACCCTCACTCTTAACCAAAATTTCACCCTAACCATAGCCCTAAACCTACCCTAACTTCATTCAAACCCTAACCCTAACCAAAAGTAACCTAACACTAAACCTAACCCTAACTCTAAACCTAAACCAAAACCTAACCCTAACCCTGTTCCAAACCTGTACCCTAACCCCTAACCCTAAACCTCTCGCTTAACATAAACTTCACTCTAACTCTAACCCTAAAACTAAACATAACACTAAATCTCCCCCTAACCCTGACCCTAACCCTACTCCTAAGCGTAAAACTAACCCTAACCCTAAACTAAACCCTAGCCCTGACCCTAACTCGAACTCTAACGCTAATCCTAACCCTAAAACTTACCCTACACGCTCAGCTCAAATGGAAACCTAGCACTAACCCTCACCCTAACATCTAAACCTGACCCCAACCCTTAACCTAACCCTATCTCGAACCTTAGCCTAGCCGTAAACCTAACCACGACTTAACCCTATTACTTACCCTAACCCTAACTCTAAACCTAACCTTAACCCTAAACTTAATCCTAACCTTAACCCTAACCCTAACCCCAACGCTAAACGTACGCGCAACCCTCACCCTTAACAACTTCACCCTAAGCCTAACCCTAAACCGAACCCTAACTCTAACCCTAAACCTAACCCTATACCTGATCGTAAATTGACCCGAAAAAATAACCCTAACACTAAGCTTCACCCTAAACCTAACCCTCACCTTAACCGAAACACCAAACCCTAACCCTCATCCTTAACCTAAATTTCACCCTAAACCTAAGCCTAAGCCTAACCCTAAAACTAAACCTAACCCTAAACTATCGCCTAACTCTAGCCCCGACCCTAAACCTAACCCTAACTCTAACCTTAACCCTAACCCTAACTCTAACCTTAACCCTAACCGTAGCACCCTAAAATATCAGCAGGAAAGAGAATACAAAAGGCCTTTTCTCCCTGGGTGCTTTCACAATCTCTTAAAGCTAAAACTATGTCGTCGCTCCCCTGGAAGGATAAATGCACTGCGATGTCGTTTTTCAGAGGAAGCCTTGCGTTTGCAAGAGCAAATGAGGAATTCATTGCAGGAGAGACGAAGGAAAGAAAAGTTTCTCTCATCGTGGTTGTTTGCTCAGAGGACTGGATGAAGCTAGGGAGTTCTCCCTTTCACTGAGAAACGTGTAGGCTGCTGTTGCCTCTGCGCTGTCTTTTTTGCAAAAGAGAGTGTAGTTACACACTTTGAACTGTGCAAATGCACCGGCGTTTGCTAGGATTTCACCAAGCGCTTTGTTTTCCCTGGGCAAAAATGAGCCTTCACAATAGCTTAATGCCGACACTGCATACTCGTTCCAGTTCGAGAACAGGGCTACTGCAAAGGAGTTTTCCGGAGGAAACCTTCCCACCGCGAAGGGCAGATATGCCGAGCTTACTGCACAAAAGTGAAACCAATGCCGGTAATCTCATTCTAACTGCTTTTGTCAGAGGAATGGATGAAGTCAGAGTGTTCTTTTTTTCACTGAGATACACAAAATCTGATGTTGCCTCTGAGCTCTGTTCTTGGCAAATAACTGAAACTGACATCCATTCACGTGGAGAAACACATGGCTTTGCTAGGATATCTCTATGCACTGTGCTTTTCCTGGGCCTCACTGTACCAGTAGTATCTCGTCAGGGCAACACTGCATAGGATTTACTCTGCCAGGAGAGAGTTTACTGCTTTGTAGTTTGTGCTAGGAAACCTTGCCTTCGCAAGTGGAAACTGACCGAGTTCAGGCAGGAAAGAGAATACAAAAGGCTTTTTTTCTCCCTGGGTGCTTTCACAATCTCTTAAGGCTAAAACTATGTCGTCGCTCCTCTGGAATTACAAATGCACTTCGATGTAGCTTTTCCAGAAGAAGCCTTGCGTTTGCAAGAGCAAATGAGGAATTCATTGCAGGAAAGAGGAAGGAATAAAAGTTTCTCTCCTTATGCCTGCTTTGCTCAGAGGACTGGATGAAGTCAGGGAGTTCTTCCTTTCACTGAGAAACATGCAGGCTGCTGTTGCCTGTGCGCTCTCTTATTTGGAAAAGAGTCTGTAGTTAGACGCTTTGAACTGTGGAAAGGCACCGGGGTTCGTTAGGATTTCCCCAGGCGCTTTGCTTTCCCTGGGCCAAAACGAGCCTTCACAATAGCTTAAGGCTAACACTGCATACTCGTACCACTTCCAGAACACGGCTACCACAAGGCATTTCTCCCTATCCCTAACCCCAAACCGAACCCTAAGCCTAACCCAAAACCTAACCCTAAACCTAACCCTAACACTAACCCAAACACCTAACCCTAATACTAACCCTAAACCTCATCCTTAACCTCAACTTCACCCTAAACCTAAACCTAACCCTAAAACTAAATTAACCCTAAACTATCACCTAACGCTAGCCCTAACCCTAACCCTAACCCTAACCCTAACTCTAACCCTAACCCTAACCGTACCACCCTGAAACATCAGCTTAACTGTAAACCTAACACTAACCCTCACATGAACCCCGTACCCTTTCCCCAACCGTAACCCTATCCCTAATCCTAACCCTAACCCTGACCTAAACCTAACCCTTACCCTAATCCTAAACTTAACCCTAACCGTAACTCTACCCTAACCCTAACCCTAAACCTAACAATCACTCTCAACTTGACCCTAACCCTAACCCTAAACCCTAGCACTAACTCTAACTCTAAACCTAACCCTAACCTAGCCCTCCCCTTTACAGTAAACCTAGCCTTAACCCTAACCTTACCCCTACCTAAACCTAAACCTAACCCTAACACTAACTTTAAACCAAACTCCAACCTTAACCCTAACCCTCACTATTAACTGCAACTTCACCCTAACCCTAACCCCAACTCTAACCCTAACCCTAACCTTAACAATTAACCTAAACTAAAAGCTCACCTTAACTCCAAACCTAACCCTAACCGTCACCCTAGCCCTTAACCATTTATATCCCCAACCCTAAACCTAACGCTATCCCTAACACTAACCCTAAACGAACGGTAACCCTAATCCAACGCTAACGCTAACATTAACCCTAAACATCAGCCTACACTAACCATAAACCTAACCCTCCACCCTGAACCAAACGTCTAACACTATCTATAATCCTAACCCTAATCCTAACCCTTATCCTATCCCTCAACCTTCATCTAAACTTCACACTAACCTTAAACCTAAACCTAACCCTAAACATAACCCCTAACCCTAACCCGAATCCTAAACCTAGCCTTCACACTGACCTCAACACAAACCCAAACTCTAGCTCTAACCATAAAAATAACCCTCACCCTATCCTAAACTTCATCCAAACCCTAACCCTAATCTTAATCCTAAACCTAACCCAAACCCTAACCTCGAACCTAATTCGAACCATAAAGCTAGTCCATCTGTAACCCTGAACCTAACCCTTACGATAGCCCTGAACCGAACCTTAAACCTAATCCTAATCCTAACCCTAGACGTAATCCTAACCCTAACCCTAACACTCACTCTAACCTTGACCCCAAATAGAACACTAACTCTAACCCTAATCCGGAACCTAAACGTAAATCTTACACTGCAACTAACCCTAACCGTAAACCTAACCGAAACTCTACCTCTCACCCTAATCATAACACCCTAAACCCTCACTTAACTCTAAAACTAACCGTAACCCTCACGCTAACCCCTAACCGTATCCCCAAACCTAACCCTGATGCTAAACCTAGCCCTAACCCGAACACTAACCTGAACCCCTAGCCATAACGATAACCCTAACCCTAACCCAAAGCCTCACCCCTAACACCAAAGCCTAACCCAAACCTTAACCCTAACTCTGACTCTAACTCTAACACTAACCCGAAACCGAATCATAAACCTAACCCTAACCCTAAACCAAATCTAACCATGACCAGAACCACAATTCCTAAGCGGAACCCTCACATAAACCCTAACCATAAACTACAACTCTAACCCCTAACACCTTACCATAACCGTTCTCCTAACCCTACCCAACTCTGACCCTAACCCTAACCCTCACCCCAACCAAAACGCCTAATACAACCCGCAAACCTAACCCTAACCGTAACACTAAACTTAATCCTAACCTAAAATCTAACCCTAACCCTAAAACTAAACAGAACCCGTAACCTTAACCCTAACCCTAAACATAACCTTAACACTAACCTGAAAACGAACCCAAACCTTAGCCATAAACCTAACCCTCACCCTATCTTAAACTTCACCCTATTCCTAACCCAAAGCTAACGCTAACTTTAACCCTAACCCTAAACCTAACCCTAACCTTAACCTTGGCCCACCTCTAACCCTAAACCTAACCCTTACAATATCTCTGGCGCTGAGCCTCACCCTAAACCTAATCCTAAACCTAACCCTCACCCTAACCCTAACCTAACCGTAACCTAACTTTAAGCCTACCACAAACTTAAACCTAACCCTATCCCCTAACCCTAACTCTAACCCTAAACATAGCCCTAACTCTAACCCTAACCGTAACACTTACCCAAAACCCTCACCTTAACTGTAATCCTAACTCTAACTCTTACTGGAACCCTAAATTCAACCCTAATTATAACCCTGTCCTAAACCTAACTGAAACACTAACCCGACCCTAACTCTAACCCTAATCCTTAGCCTAAACCGAACCTTAACCTTAAACCTAACCCGAAGCACTAACCCTAACTCTAACCCTAACCCTAAACCGAACCCTCACTCTTAACCAAAATTTCACCCTAACCATAGCCCTAAACCTACCCTAACTTCATTCAAACCCTAACCCTAACCAAAAGTAACCTAACACTAAACCTAACCCTAACTCTAAACCTAAACCAAAACCTAACCCTAACCCTGTTCCAAACCTGTACCCTAACCCCTAACCCTAAACCTCTCGCTTAACATAAACTTCACTCTAACTCTAACCCTAAAACTAAACATAACACTAAATCTCCCCCTAACCCTGACCCTAACCCTACTCCTAAGCGTAAAACTAACCCTAACCCTAAACTAAACCCTAGCCCTGACCCTAACTCGAACTCTAACGCTAATCCTAACCCTAAAACTTACCCTACACGCTCAGCTCAAATGGAAACCTAGCACTAACCCTCACCCTAACATCTAAACCTGACCCCAACCCTTAACCTAACCCTATCTCGAACCTTAGCCTAGCCGTAAACCTAACCACGACTTAACCCTATTACTTACCCTAACCCTAACTCTAAACCTAACCTTAACCCTAAACTTAATCCTAACCTTAACCCTAACCCTAACCCCAACGCTAAACGTACGCGCAACCCTCACCCTTAACAACTTCACCCTAAGCCTAACCCTAAACCGAACCCTAACTCTAACCCTAAACCTAACCCTATACCTGATCGTAAATTGACCCGAAAAAATAACCCTAACACTAAGCTTCACCCTAAACCTAACCCTCACCTTAACCGAAACACCAAACCCTAACCCTCATCCTTAACCTAAATTTCACCCTAAACCTAAGCCTAAGCCTAACCCTAAAACTAAACCTAACCCTAAACTATCGCCTAACTCTAGCCCCGACCCTAAACCTAACCCTAACTCTAACCTTAACCCTAACCCTAACTCTAACCTTAACCCTAACCGTAGCACCCTAAAATATCAGCAGGAAAGAGAATACAAAAGGCCTTTTCTCCCTGGGTGCTTTCACAATCTCTTAAAGCTAAAACTATGTCGTCGCTCCCCTGGAAGGATAAATGCACTGCGATGTCGTTTTTCAGAGGAAGCCTTGCGTTTGCAAGAGCAAATGAGGAATTCATTGCAGGAGAGACGAAGGAAAGAAAAGTTTCTCTCATCGTGGTTGTTTGCTCAGAGGACTGGATGAAGCTAGGGAGTTCTCCCTTTCACTGAGAAACGTGTAGGCTGCTGTTGCCTCTGCGCTGTCTTTTTTGCAAAAGAGAGTGTAGTTACACACTTTGAACTGTGCAAATGCACCGGCGTTTGCTAGGATTTCACCAAGCGCTTTGTTTTCCCTGGGCAAAAATGAGCCTTCACAATAGCTTAATGCCGACACTGCATACTCGTTCCAGTTCGAGAACAGGGCTACTGCAAAGGAGTTTTCCGGAGGAAACCTTCCCACCGCGAAGGGCAGATATGCCGAGCTTACTGCACAAAAGTGAAACCAATGCCGGTAATCTCATTCTAACTGCTTTTGTCAGAGGAATGGATGAAGTCAGAGTGTTCTTTTTTTCACTGAGATACACAAAATCTGATGTTGCCTCTGAGCTCTGTTCTTGGCAAATAACTGAAACTGACATCCATTCACGTGGAGAAACACATGGCTTTGCTAGGATATCTCTATGCACTGTGCTTTTCCTGGGCCTCACTGTACCAGTAGTATCTCGTCAGGGCAACACTGCATAGGATTTACTCTGCCAGGAGAGAGTTTACTGCTTTGTAGTTTGTGCTAGGAAACCTTGCCTTCGCAAGTGGAAACTGACCGAGTTCAGGCAGGAAAGAGAATACAAAAGGCTTTTTTTCTCCCTGGGTGCTTTCACAATCTCTTAAGGCTAAAACTATGTCGTCGCTCCTCTGGAATTACAAATGCACTTCGATGTAGCTTTTCCAGAAGAAGCCTTGCGTTTGCAAGAGCAAATGAGGAATTCATTGCAGGAAAGAGGAAGGAATAAAAGTTTCTCTCCTTATGCCTGCTTTGCTCAGAGGACTGGATGAAGTCAGGGAGTTCTTCCTTTCACTGAGAAACATGCAGGCTGCTGTTGCCTGTGCGCTCTCTTATTTGGAAAAGAGTCTGTAGTTAGACGCTTTGAACTGTGGAAAGGCACCGGGGTTCGTTAGGATTTCCCCAGGCGCTTTGCTTTCCCTGGGCCAAAACGAGCCTTCACAATAGCTTAAGGCTAACACTGCATACTCGTACCACTTCCAGAACACGGCTACCACAAGGCATTTCTCCCTATCCCTAACCCCAAACCGAACCCTAAGCCTAACCCAAAACCTAACCCTAAACCTAACCCTAACACTAACCCAAACACCTAACCCTAATACTAACCCTAAACCTCATCCTTAACCTCAACTTCACCCTAAACCTAAACCTAACCCTAAAACTAAATTAACCCTAAACTATCACCTAACGCTAGCCCTAACCCTAACCCTAACCCTAACCCTAACTCTAACCCTAACCCTAACCGTACCACCCTGAAACATCAGCTTAACTGTAAACCTAACACTAACCCTCACATGAACCCCGTACCCTTTCCCCAACCGTAACCCTATCCCTAATCCTAACCCTAACCCTGACCTAAACCTAACCCTTACCCTAATCCTAAACTTAACCCTAACCGTAACTCTACCCTAACCCTAACCCTAAACCTAACAATCACTCTCAACTTGACCCTAACCCTAACCCTAAACCCTAGCACTAACTCTAACTCTAAACCTAACCCTAACCTAGCCCTCCCCTTTACAGTAAACCTAGCCTTAACCCTAACCTTACCCCTACCTAAACCTAAACCTAACCCTAACACTAACTTTAAACCAAACTCCAACCTTAACCCTAACCCTCACTATTAACTGCAACTTCACCCTAACCCTAACCCCAACTCTAACCCTAACCCTAACCTTAACAATTAACCTAAACTAAAACCTCACCTTAACTCCAAACCTAACCCTAACCGTCACCCTAGCCCTTAACCATTTATATCCCCAACCCTAAACCTAACGCTATCCCTAACACTAACCCTAAACGAACGGTAACCCTAATCCAACGCTAACGCTAACATTAACCCTAAACATCAGCCTACACTAACCATAAACCTAACCCTCCACCCTGAACCAAACGTCTAACACTATCTATAATCCTAACCCTAATCCTAACCCTTATCCTATCCCTCAACCTTCATCTAAACTTCACACTAACCTTAAACCTAAACCTAACCCTAAACATAACCCCTAACCCTAACCCGAATCCTAAACCTAGCCTTCACACTGACCTCAACACAAACCCAAACTCTAGCTCTAACCATAAAAATAACCCTCACCCTATCCTAAACTTCATCCAAACCCTAACCCTAATCTTAATCCTAAACCTAACCCAAACCCTAACCTCGAACCTAATTCGAACCATAAAGCTAGTCCATCTGTAACCCTGAACCTAACCCTTACGATAGCCCTGAACCGAACCTTAAACCTAATCCTAATCCTAACCCTAGACGTAATCCTAACCCTAACCCTAACACTCACTCTAACCTTGACCCCAAATAGAACACTAACTCTAACCCTAATCCGGAACCTAAACGTAAATCTTACACTGCAACTAACCCTAACCGTAAACCTAACCGAAACTCTACCTCTCACCCTAATCATAACACCCTAAACCCTCACTTAACTCTAAAACTAACCGTAACCCTCACGCTAACCCCTAACCGTATCCCCAAACCTAACCCTGATGCTAAACCTAGCCCTAACCCGAACACTAACCTGAACCCCTAGCCATAACGATAACCCTAACCCTAACCCAAAGCCTCACCCCTAACACCAAAGCCTAACCCAAACCTTAACCCTAACTCTGACTCTAACTCTAACACTAACCCGAAACCGAATCATAAACCTAACCCTAACCCTAAACCAAATCTAACCATGACCAGAACCACAATTCCTAAGCGGAACCCTCACATAAACCCTAACCATAAACTACAACTCTAACCCCTAACACCTTACCATAACCGTTCTCCTAACCCTACCCAACTCTGACCCTAACCCTAACCCTCACCCCAACCAAAACGCCTAATACAACCCGCAAACCTAACCCTAACCGTAACACTAAACTTAATCCTAACCTAAAATCTAACCCTAACCCTAAAACTAAACAGAACCCGTAACCTTAACCCTAACCCTAAACATAACCTTAACACTAACCTGAAAACGAACCCAAACCTTAGCCATAAACCTAACCCTCACCCTATCTTAAACTTCACCCTATTCCTAACCCAAAGCTAACGCTAACTTTAACCCTAACCCTAAACCTAACCCTAACCTTAACCTTGGCCCACCTCTAACCCTAAACCTAACCCTTACAATATCTCTGGCGCTGAGCCTCACCCTAAACCTAATCCTAAACCTAACCCTCACCCTAACCCTAACCTAACCGTAACCTAACTTTAAGCCTACCACAAACTTAAACCTAACCCTATCCCCTAACCCTAACTCTAACCCTAAACATAGCCCTAACTCTAACCCTAACCGTAACACTTACCCAAAACCCTCACCTTAACTGTAATCCTAACTCTAACTCTTACTGGAACCCTAAATTCAACCCTAATTATAACCCTGTCCTAAACCTAACTGAAACACTAACCCGACCCTAACTCTAACCCTAATCCTTAGCCTAAACCGAACCTTAACCTTAAACCTAACCCGAAGCACTAACCCTAACTCTAACCCTAACCCTAAACCGAACCCTCACTCTTAACCAAAATTTCACCCTAACCATAGCCCTAAACCTACCCTAACTTCATTCAAACCCTAACCCTAACCAAAAGTAACCTAACACTAAACCTAACCCTAACTCTAAACCTAAACCAAAACCTAACCCTAACCCTGTTCCAAACCTGTACCCTAACCCCTAACCCTAAACCTCTCGCTTAACATAAACTTCACTCTAACTCTAACCCTAAAACTAAACATAACACTAAATCTCCCCCTAACCCTGACCCTAACCCTACTCCTAAGCGTAAAACTAACCCTAACCCTAAACTAAACCCTAGCCCTGACCCTAACTCGAACTCTAACGCTAATCCTAACCCTAAAACTTACCCTACACGCTCAGCTCAAATGGAAACCTAGCACTAACCCTCACCCTAACATCTAAACCTGACCCCAACCCTTAACCTAACCCTATCTCGAACCTTAGCCTAGCCGTAAACCTAACCACGACTTAACCCTATTACTTACCCTAACCCTAACTCTAAACCTAACCTTAACCCTAAACTTAATCCTAACCTTAACCCTAACCCTAACCCCAACGCTAAACGTACGCGCAACCCTCACCCTTAACAACTTCACCCTAAGCCTAACCCTAAACCGAACCCTAACTCTAACCCTAAACCTAACCCTATACCTGATCGTAAATTGACCCGAAAAAATAACCCTAACACTAAGCTTCACCCTAAACCTAACCCTCACCTTAACCGAAACACCAAACCCTAACCCTCATCCTTAACCTAAATTTCACCCTAAACCTAAGCCTAAGCCTAACCCTAAAACTAAACCTAACCCTAAACTATCGCCTAACTCTAGCCCCGACCCTAAACCTAACCCTAACTCTAACCTTAACCCTAACCCTAACTCTAACCTTAACCCTAACCGTAGCACCCTAAAATATCAGCAGGAAAGAGAATACAAAAGGCCTTTTCTCCCTGGGTGCTTTCACAATCTCTTAAAGCTAAAACTATGTCGTCGCTCCCCTGGAAGGATAAATGCACTGCGATGTCGTTTTTCAGAGGAAGCCTTGCGTTTGCAAGAGCAAATGAGGAATTCATTGCAGGAGAGACGAAGGAAAGAAAAGTTTCTCTCATCGTGGTTGTTTGCTCAGAGGACTGGATGAAGCTAGGGAGTTCTCCCTTTCACTGAGAAACGTGTAGGCTGCTGTTGCCTCTGCGCTGTCTTTTTTGCAAAAGAGAGTGTAGTTACACACTTTGAACTGTGCAAATGCACCGGCGTTTGCTAGGATTTCACCAAGCGCTTTGTTTTCCCTGGGCAAAAATGAGCCTTCACAATAGCTTAATGCCGACACTGCATACTCGTTCCAGTTCGAGAACAGGGCTACTGCAAAGGAGTTTTCCGGAGGAAACCTTCCCACCGCGAAGGGCAGATATGCCGAGCTTACTGCACAAAAGTGAAACCAATGCCGGTAATCTCATTCTAACTGCTTTTGTCAGAGGAATGGATGAAGTCAGAGTGTTCTTTTTTTCACTGAGATACACAAAATCTGATGTTGCCTCTGAGCTCTGTTCTTGGCAAATAACTGAAACTGACATCCATTCACGTGGAGAAACACATGGCTTTGCTAGGATATCTCTATGCACTGTGCTTTTCCTGGGCCTCACTGTACCAGTAGTATCTCGTCAGGGCAACACTGCATAGGATTTACTCTGCCAGGAGAGAGTTTACTGCTTTGTAGTTTGTGCTAGGAAACCTTGCCTTCGCAAGTGGAAACTGACCGAGTTCAGGCAGGAAAGAGAATACAAAAGGCTTTTTTTCTCCCTGGGTGCTTTCACAATCTCTTAAGGCTAAAACTATGTCGTCGATCCTCTGGAATTACAAATGCACTTCGATGTAGCTTTTCCAGAAGAAGCCTTGCGTTTGCAAGAGCAAATGAGGAATTCATTGCAGGAAAGAGGAAGGAATAAAAGTTTCTCTCCTTATGCCTGCTTTGCTCAGAGGACTGGATGAAGTCAGGGAGTTCTTCCTTTCACTGAGAAACATGCAGGCTGCTGTTGCCTGTGCGCTCTCTTATTTGGAAAAGAGTCTGTAGTTAGACGCTTTGAACTGTGGAAAGGCACCGGGGTTCGTTAGGATTTCCCCAGGCGCTTTGCTTTCCCTGGGCCAAAACGAGCCTTCACAATAGCTTAAGGCTAACACTGCATACTCGTACCACTTCCAGAACACGGCTACCACAAGGCATTTCTCCCTATCCCTAACCCCAAACCGAACCCTAAGCCTAACCCAAAACCTAACCCTAAACCTAACCCTAACACTAACCCAAACACCTAACCCTAATACTAACCCTAAACCTCATCCTTAACCTCAACTTCACCCTAAACCTAAACCTAACCCTAACCCTAAAACTAAATTAACCCTAAACTATCACCTAACGCTAGCCCTAACCCTAAACCTAACCCTAACCCTAACTCTAACCCTAACCCTAACCGTACCACCCTGAAACATCAGCTTAACTGTAAACCTAACACTAACCCTCACATGAACCCCGTACCCTTTCCCCAACCGTAACCCTATCCCTAATCCTAACCCTAACCCTGACCTAAACCTAACCCTTACTCTAATCCTAAACTTAACCCTAACCGTAACTCTACCCTAACCCTAACCCTAAACCTAACAATCACTCTCAACTTGACCCTAACCCTAACCCTAAACCCTAGCACTAACTCTAACTCTAAACCTAACCCTAACCCTAACCTAGCCCTCCCCTTTACAGTAAACCTAGCCTTAACCCTAACCTTACCCCTACCTAAACCTAAACCTAACCCTAACACTAACTTTAAACCAAACTCCAACCTTAACCCTAACCCTCACTATTAACTGCAACTTCACCCTAACCCTAACCCCAACTCTAACCCTAACCCTAACCTTAACAATTAACCTAAACTAAAAGCTCACCTTAACTCCAAACCTAACCCTAACCGTCACCCTAGCCCTTAACCATTTATATCCCCAACCCTAAACTAACGCTATCCCTAACACTAACCCTAAACGAACGGTAACCCTAATCCAACGCTAACGCTAACATTAACCCTAAACATCAGCCTACACTAACCATAAACCTAACCCTCCACCCTGAACCAAACGTCTAACACTATCTATAATCCTAACCCTAATCCTAACCCTTATCCTATCCCTCAACCTTCATCTAAACTTCACACTAACCTTAAACCTAAACCTAACCCTAAACATAACCCCTAACCCTAACCCGAATCCTAAACCTAGCCTTCACACTGACCTCAACACAAACCCAAACTCTAGCTCTAACCATAAAAATAACCCTCACCCTATCCTAAACTTCATCCAAACCCTAACCCTAATCTTAATCCTAAACCTAACCCAAACCCTAACCTCGAACCTAATTCGAACCATAAAGCTAGTCCATCTGTAACCCTGAACCTAACCCTTACGATAGCCCTGAACCGAACCTTAAACCTAATCCTAATCCTAACCCTAGACGTAATCCTAACCCTAACCCTAACACTCACTCTAACCTTGACCCCAAATAGAACACTAACTCTAACCCTAATCCGGAACCTAAACGTAAATCTTACACTGCAACTAACCCTAACCGTAAACCTAACCGAAACTCTACCTCTCACCCTAATCATAACACCCTAAACCCTCACTTAACTCTAAAACTAACCGTAACCCTCACGCTAACCCCTAACCGTATCCCCAAACCTAACCCTGATGCTAAACCTAGCCCTAACCCGAACACTAACCTGAACCCCTAGCCATAACGATAACCCTAACCCTAACCCAAAGCCTCACCCCTAACACCAAAGCCTAACCCAAACCTTAACCCTAACTCTGACTCTAACTCTAACACTAACCCGAAACCGAATCATAAACCTAACCCTAACCCTAAACCAAATCTAACCATGACCAGAACCACAATTCCTAAGCGGAACCCTCACATAAACCCTAACCATAAACTACAACTCTAACCCCTAACACCTTACCATAACCATACTCCTAACCCTACCCAACTCTGACCCTAACCCTAACCCTCACCCCAACCAAAACGCCTAATACAACCCGCAAACCTAACCCTAACCGTAACACTAAACTTAATCCTAACCTAAAATCTAACCCTAACCCTAAAACTAAACAGAACCCGTAACCTTAACCCTAACCCTAAACATAACCTTAACACTAACCTGAAAACGAACCCAAACCTTAGCCATAAACCTAACCCTCACCCTATCTTAAACTTCACCCTATTCCTAACCCAAAGCTAACGCTAACTTTAACCCTAACCCTAAACCTAACCCTAACCTTAACCTTGGCCCACCTCTAACCCTAAACCTAACCCTTACAATATCTCTGGCGCTGAGCCTCACCCTAAACCTAATCCTAAACCTAACCCTCACCCTAACCCTAACCTAACCGTAACCTAACTTTAAGCCTACCACAAACTTAAACCTAACCCTATCCCCTAACCCTAACTCTAACCCTAAACATAGCCCTAACTCTAACCCTAACCGTAACACTTACCCAAAACCCTCACCTTAACTGTAATCCTAACTCTAACTCTTACTGGAACCCTAAATTCAACCCTAATTATAACCCTATCCTAAACCTAACTGAAACACTAACCCGACCCTAACTCTAACCCTAATCCTTAGCCTAAACCGAACCTTAACCTTAAACCTAACCCGAAGCACTAACCCTAACTCTAACCCTAACCCTAAACCGAACCCTCACTCTTAACCAATATTTCACCCTAACCATAGCCCTAAACCTACCCTAACTTCATTCAAACCCTAACCCTAACCAAAAGTAACCTAACACTAAACCTAACCCTAACTCTAAACCTAAACCAAAACCTAACCCTAACCCTGTTCCAAACCTGTACCCTAACCCCTAACCCTAAACCTCTCGCTTAACATAAACTTCACTCTAACTCTAACCCTAAAACTAAACATAACACTAAATCTCCCCCTAACCCTGACCCTAACCCTACTCCTAAGCGTAAAACTAACCCTAACCCTAAACTAAACCCTAGCCCTGACCCTAACTCGAACTCTAACGCTAATCCTAACCCTAAAACTTACCCTACACGCTCAGCTCAAATGGAAACCTAGCACTAACCCTCACCCTAACATCTAAACCTGACCCCAACCCTTAACCTAACCCTATCTCGAACCTTAGCCTAGCCGTAAACCTAACCACGACTTAACCCTATTACTTACCCTAACCCTAACTCTAAACCTAACCTTAACCCTAAACTTAATCCTAACCTTAACCCTAACCCTAACCCCAACGCTAAACGTACGCGCAACCCTCACCCTTAACAACTTCACCCTAAGCCTAACCCTAAACCGAACCCTAACTCTAACCCTAAACCTAACCCTATACCTGATCGTAAATTGACCCGAAAAAATAACCCTAACACTAAGCTTCACCCTAAACCTAACCCTCACCTTAACCGAAACACCAAACCCTAACCCTCATCCTTAACCTAAATTTCACCCTAAACCTAAGCCTAAGCCTAACCCTAAAACTAAACCTAACCCTAAACTATCGCCTAACTCTAGCCCCGACCCTAAACCTAACCCTAACTCTAACCTTAACCCTAACCCTAACTCTAACCTTAACCCTAACCGTAGCACCCTAAAATATCAGCAGGAAAGAGAATACAAAAGGCCTTTTCTCCCTGGGTGCTTTCACAATCTCTTAAAGCTAAAACTATGTCGTCGCTCCCCTGGAAGGATAAATGCACTGCGATGTCGTTTTTCAGAGGAAGCCTTGCGTTTGCAAGAGCAAATGAGGAATTCATTGCAGGAGAGACGAAGGAAAGAAAAGTTTCTCTCATCGTGGTTGTTTGCTCAGAGGACTGGATGAAGCTAGGGAGTTCTCCCTTTCACTGAGAAACGTGTAGGCTGCTGTTGCCTCTGCGCTGTCTTTTTTGCAAAAGAGAGTGTAGTTACACACTTTGAACTGTGCAAATGCACCGGCGTTTGCTAGGATTTCACCAAGCGCTTTGTTTTCCCTGGGCAAAAATGAGCCTTCACAATAGCTTAATGCCGACACTGCATACTCGTTCCAGTTCGAGAACAGGGCTACTGCAAAGGAGTTTTCCGGAGGAAACCTTCCCACCGCGAAGGGCAGATATGCCGAGCTTACTGCACAAAAGTGAAACCAATGCCGGTAATCTCATTCTAACTGCTTTTGTCAGAGGAATGGATGAAGTCAGAGTGTTCTTTTTTTCACTGAGATACACAAAATCTGATGTTGCCTCTGAGCTCTGTTCTTGGCAAATAACTGAAACTGACATCCATTCACGTGGAGAAACACATGGCTTTGCTAGGATATCTCTATGCACTGTGCTTTTCCTGGGCCTCACTGTACCAGTAGTATCTCGTCAGGGCAACACTGCATAGGATTTACTCTGCCAGGAGAGAGTTTACTGCTTTGTAGTTTGTGCTAGGAAACCTTGCCTTCGCAAGTGGAAACTGACCGAGTTCAGGCAGGAAAGAGAATACAAAAGGCTTTTTTTCTCCCTGGGTGCTTTCACAATCTCTTAAGGCTAAAACTATGTCGTCGCTCCTCTGGAATTACAAATGCACTTCGATGTAGCTTTTCCAGAAGAAGCCTTGCGTTTGCAAGAGCAAATGAGGAATTCATTGCAGGAAAGAGGAAGGAATAAAAGTTTCTCTCCTTATGCCTGCTTTGCTCAGAGGACTGGATGAAGTCAGGGAGTTCTTCCTTTCACTGAGAAACATGCAGGCTGCTGTTGCCTGTGCGCTCTCTTATTTGGAAAAGAGTCTGTAGTTAGACGCTTTGAACTGTGGAAAGGCACCGGGGTTTGTTAGGATTTCCCCAGGCGCTTTGCTTTCCCTGGGCCAAAACGAGCCTTCACAATAGCTTAAGGCTAACACTGCATACTCGTACCACTTCCAGAACACGGCTACCACAAGGCATTTCTCCCTATCCCTAACCCCAAACCGAACCCTAAGCCTAACCCAAAACCTAACCCTAAACCTAACCCTAACACTAACCCAAACACCTAACCCTAATACTAACCCTAAACCTCATCCTTAACCTCAACTTCACCCTAAACCTAAACCTAACCCTAACCCTAAAACTAAATTAACCCTAAACTATCACCTAACGCTAGCCCTAACCCTAAACCTAACCCTAACCCTAACTCTAACCCTAACCCTAACCGTACCACCCTGAAACATCAGCTTAACTGTAAACCTAACACTAACCCTCACATGAACCCCGTACCCTTTCCCCAACCGTAACCCTATCCCTAATCCTAACCCTAACCCTGACCTAAACCTAACCCTTACTCTAATCCTAAACTTAACCCTAACCGTAACTCTACCCTAACCCTAACCCTAAACCTAACAATCACTCTCAACTTGACCCTAACCCTAACCCTAAACCCTAGCACTAACTCTAACTCTAAACCTAACCCTAACCCTAACCTAGCCCTCCCCTTTACAGTAAACCTAGCCTTAACCCTAACCTTACCCCTACCTAAACCTAAACCTAACCCTAACACTAACTTTAAACCAAACTCCAACCTTAACCCTAACCCTCACTATTAACTGCAACTTCACCCTAACCCTAACCCCAACTCTAACCCTAACCCTAACCTTAACAATTAACCTAAACTAAAACCTCACCTTAACTCCAAACCTAACCCTAACCGTCACCCTAGCCCTTAACCATTTATATCCCCAACCCTAAACCTAACGCTATCCCTAACACTAACCCTAAACGAACGGTAACCCTAATCCAACGCTAACGCTAACATTAACCCTAAACATCAGCCTACACTAACCATAAACCTAACCCTCCACCCTGAACCAAACGTCTAACACTATCTATAATCCTAACCCTAATCCTAACCCTTATCCTATCCCTCAACCTTCATCTAAACTTCACACTAACCTTAAACCTAAACCTAACCCTAAACATAACCCCTAACCCTAACCCGAATCCTAAACCTAGCCTTCACACTGACCTCAACACAAACCCAAACTCTAGCTCTAACCATAAAAATAACCCTCACCCTATCCTAAACTTCATCCAAACCCTAACCCTAATCTTAATCCTAAACCTAACCCAAACCCTAACCTCGAACCTAATTCGAACCATAAAGCTAGTCCATCTGTAACCCTGAACCTAACCCTTACGATAGCCCTGAACCGAACCTTAAACCTAATCCTAATCCTAACCCTAGACGTAATCCTAACCCTAACCCTAACACTCACTCTAACCTTGACCCCAAATAGAACACTAACTCTAACCCTAATCCGGAACCTAAACGTAAATCTTACACTGCAACTAACCCTAACCGTAAACCTAACCGAAACTCTACCTCTCACCCTAATCATAACACCCTAAACCCTCACTTAACTCTAAAACTAACCGTAACCCTCACGCTAACCCCTAACCGTATCCCCAAACCTAACCCTGATGCTAAACCTAGCCCTAACCCGAACACTAACCTGAACCCCTAGCCATAACGATAACCCTAACCCTAACCCAAAGCCTCACCCCTAACACCAAAGCCTAACCCAAACCTTAACCCTAACTCTGACTCTAACTCTAACACTAACCCGAAACCGAATCATAAACCTAACCCTAACCCTAAACCAAATCTAACCATGACCAGAACCACAATTCCTAAGCGGAACCCTCACATAAACCCTAACCATAAACTACAACTCTAACCCCTAACACCTTACCATAACCATACTCCTAACCCTACCCAACTCTGACCCTAACCCTAACCCTCACCCCAACCAAAACGCCTAATACAACCCGCAAACCTAACCCTAACCGTAACACTAAACTTAATCCTAACCTAAAATCTAACCCTAACCCTAAAACTAAACAGAACCCGTAACCTTAACCCTAACCCTAAACATAACCTTAACACTAACCTGAAAACGAACCCAAACCTTAGCCATAAACCTAACCCTCACCCTATCTTAAACTTCACCCTATTCCTAACCCAAAGCTAACGCTAACTTTAACCCTAACCCTAAACCTAACCCTAACCTTAACCTTGGCCCACCTCTAACCCTAAACCTAACCCTTACAATATCTCTGGCGCTGAGCCTCACCCTAAACCTAATCCTAAACCTAACCCTCACCCTAACCCTAACCTAACCGTAACCTAACTTTAAGCCTACCACAAACTTAAACCTAACCCTATCCCCTAACCCTAACTCTAACCCTAAACATAGCCCTAACTCTAACCCTAACCGTAACACTTACCCAAAACCCTCACCTTAACTGTAATCCTAACTCTAACTCTTACTGGAACCCTAAATTCAACCCTAATTATAACCCTATCCTAAACCTAACTGAAACACTAACCCGACCCTAACTCTAACCCTAATCCTTAGCCTAAACCGAACCTTAACCTTAAACCTAACCCGAAGCACTAACCCTAACTCTAACCCTAACCCTAAACCGAACCCTCACTCTTAACCAAAATTTCACCCTAACCATAGCCCTAAACCTACCCTAACTTCATTCAAACCCTAACCCTAACCAAAAGTAACCTAACACTAAACCTAACCCTAACTCTAAACCTAAACCAAAACCTAACCCTAACCCTGTTCCAAACCTGTACCCTAACCCCTAACCCTAAACCTCTCGCTTAACATAAACTTCACTCTAACTCTAACCCTAAAACTAAACATAACACTAAATCTCCCCCTAACCCTGACCCTAACCCTACTCCTAAGCGTAAAACTAACCCTAACCCTAAACTAAACCCTAGCCCTGACCCTAACTCGAACTCTAACGCTAATCCTAACCCTAAAACTTACCCTACACGCTCAGCTCAAATGGAAACCTAGCACTAACCCTCACCCTAACATCTAAACCTGACCCCAACCCTTAACCTAACCCTATCTCGAACCTTAGCCTAGCCGTAAACCTAACCACGACTTAACCCTATTACTTACCCTAACCCTAACTCTAAACCTAACCTTAACCCTAAACTTAATCCTAACCTTAACCCTAACCCTAACCCCAACGCTAAACGTACGCGCAACCCTCACCCTTAACAACTTCACCCTAAGCCTAACCCTAAACCGAACCCTAACTCTAACCCTAAACCTAACCCTATACCTGATCGTAAATTGACCCGAAAAAATAACCCTAACACTAAGCTTCACCCTAAACCTAACCCTCACCTTAACCGAAACACCAAACCCTAACCCTCATCCTTAACCTAAATTTCACCCTAAACCTAAGCCTAAGCCTAACCCTAAAACTAAACCTAACCCTAAACTATCGCCTAACTCTAGCCCCGACCCTAAACCTAACCCTAACTCTAACCTTAACCCTAACCCTAACTCTAACCTTAACCCTAACCGTAGCACCCTAAAATATCAGCAGGAAAGAGAATACAAAAGGCCTTTTCTCCCTGGGTGCTTTCACAATCTCTTAAAGCTAAAACTATGTCGTCGCTCCCCTGGAAGGATAAATGCACTGCGATGTCGTTTTTCAGAGGAAGCCTTGCGTTTGCAAGAGCAAATGAGGAATTCATTGCAGGAGAGACGAAGGAAAGAAAAGTTTCTCTCATCGTGGTTGTTTGCTCAGAGGACTGGATGAAGCTAGGGAGTTCTCCCTTTCACTGAGAAACGTGTAGGCTGCTGTTGCCTCTGCGCTGTCTTTTTTGCAAAAGAGAGTGTAGTTACACACTTTGAACTGTGCAAATGCACCGGCGTTTGCTAGGATTTCACCAAGCGCTTTGTTTTCCCTGGGCAAAAATGAGCCTTCACAATAGCTTAATGCCGACACTGCATACTCGTTCCAGTTCGAGAACAGGGCTACTGCAAAGGAGTTTTCCGGAGGAAACCTTCCCACCGCGAAGGGCAGATATGCCGAGCTTACTGCACAAAAGTGAAACCAATGCCGGTAATCTCATTCTAACTGCTTTTGTCAGAGGAATGGATGAAGTCAGAGTGTTCTTTTTTTCACCGAGATACACAAAATCTGATGTTGCCTCTGAGCTCTGTTCTTGGCAAATAACTGAAACTGACATCCATTCACGTGGAGAAACACATGGCTTTGCTAGGATATCTCTATGCACTGTGCTTTTCCTGGGCCTCACTGTACCAGTAGTATCTCGTCAGGGCAACACTGCATAGGATTTACTCTGCCAGGAGAGAGTTTACTGCTTTGTAGTTTGTGCTAGGAAACCTTGCCTTCGCAAGTGGAAACTGACCGAGTTCAGGCAGGAAAGAGAATACAAAAGGCTTTTTTTCTCCCTGGGTGCTTTCACAATCTCTTAAGGCTAAAACTATGTCGTCGCTCCTCTGGAATTACAAATGCACTTCGATGTAGCTTTTCCAGAAGAAGCCTTGCGTTTGCAAGAGCAAATGAGGAATTCATTGCAGGAAAGAGGAAGGAATAAAAGTTTCTCTCCTTATGCCTGCTTTGCTCAGAGGACTGGATGAAGTCAGGGAGTTCTTCCTTTCACTGAGAAACATGCAGGCTGCTGTTGCCTGTGCGCTCTCTTATTTGGAAAAGAGTCTGTAGTTAGACGCTTTGAACTGTGGAAAGGCACCGGGGTTTGTTAGGATTTCCCCAGGCGCTTTGCTTTCCCTGGGCCAAAACGAGCCTTCACAATAGCTTAAGGCTAACACTGCATACTCGTACCACTTCCAGAACACGGCTACCACAAGGCATTTCTCCCTATCCCTAACCCCAAACCGAACCCTAAGCCTAACCCAAAACCTAACCCTAAACCTAACCCTAACACTAACCCAAACACCTAACCCTAATACTAACCCTAAACCTCATCCTTAACCTCAACTTCACCCTAAACCTAAACCTAACCCTAACCCTAAAACTAAATTAACCCTAAACTATCACCTAACGCTAGCCCTAACCCTAAACCTAACCCTAACCCTAACTCTAACCCTAACCCTAACCGTACCACCCTGAAACATCAGCTTAACTGTAAACCTAACACTAACCCTCACATGAACCCCGTACCCTTTCCCCAACCGTAACCCTATCCCTAATCCTAACCCTAACCCTGACCTAAACCTAACCCTTACTCTAATCCTAAACTTAACCCTAACCGTAACTCTACCCTAACCCTAACCCTAAACCTAACAATCACTCTCAACTTGACCCTAACCCTAACCCTAAACCCTAGCACTAACTCTAACTCTAAACCTAACCCTAACCCTAACCTAGCCCTCCCCTTTACAGTAAACCTAGCCTTAACCCTAACCTTACCCCTACCTAAACCTAAACCTAACCCTAACACTAACTTTAAACCAAACTCCAACCTTAACCCTAACCCTCACTATTAACTGCAACTTCACCCTAACCCTAACCCCAACTCTAACCCTAACCCTAACCTTAACAATTAACCTAAACTAAAACCTCACCTTAACTCCAAACCTAACCCTAACCGTCACCCTAGCCCTTAACCATTTATATCCCCAACCCTAAACCTAACGCTATCCCTAACACTAACCCTAAACGAACGGTAACCCTAATCCAACGCTAACGCTAACATTAACCCTAAACATCAGCCTACACTAACCATAAACCTAACCCTCCACCCTGAACCAAACGTCTAACACTATCTATAATCCTAACCCTAATCCTAACCCTTATCCTATCCCTCAACCTTCATCTAAACTTCACACTAACCTTAAACCTAAACCTAACCCTAAACATAACCCCTAACCCTAACCCGAATCCTAAACCTAGCCTTCACACTGACCTCAACACAAACCCAAACTCTAGCTCTAACCATAAAAATAACTCTCACCCTATCCTAAACTTCATCCAAACCCTAACCCTAATCTTAATCCTAAACCTAACCCAAACCCTAACCTCGAACCTAATTCGAACCATAAAGCTAGTCCATCTGTAACCCTGAACCTAACCCTTACGATAGCCCTGAACCGAACCTTAAACCTAATCCTAATCCTAACCCTAGACGTAATCCTAACCCTAACCCTAACACTCACTCTAACCTTGACCCCAAATAGAACACTAACTCTAACCCTAATCCGGAACCTAAACGTAAATCTTACACTGCAACTAACCCTAACCGTAAACCTAACCGAAACTCTACCTCTCACCCTAATCATAACACCCTAAACCCTCACTTAACTCTAAAACTAACCGTAACCCTCACGCTAACCCCTAACCGTATCCCCAAACCTAACCCTGATGCTAAACCTAGCCCTAACCCGAACACTAACCTGAACCCCTAGCCATAACGATAACCCTAACCCTAACCCAAAGCCTCACCCCTAACACCAAAGCCTAACCCAAACCTTAACCCTAACTCTGACTCTAACTCTAACACTAACCCGAAACCGAATCATAAACCTAACCCTAACCCTAAACCAAATCTAACCATGACCAGAACCACAATTCCTAAGCGGAACCCTCACATAAACCCTAACCATAAACTACAACTCTAACCCCTAACACCTTACCATAACCATACTCCTAACCCTACCCAACTCTGACCCTAACCCTAACCCTCACCCCAACCAAAACGCCTAATACAACCCGCAAACCTAACCCTAACCGTAACACTAAACTTAATCCTAACCTAAAATCTAACCCTAACCCTAAAACTAAACAGAACCCGTAACCTTAACCCTAACCCTAAACATAACCTTAACACTAACCTGAAAACGAACCCAAACCTTAGCCATAAACCTAACCCTCACCCTATCTTAAACTTCACCCTATTCCTAACCCAAAGCTAACGCTAACTTTAACCCTAACCCTAAACCTAACCCTAACCTTAACCTTGGCCCACCTCTAACCCTAAACCTAACCCTTACAATATCTCTGGCGCTGAGCCTCACCCTAAACCTAATCCTAAACCTAACCCTCACCCTAACCCTAACCTAACCGTAACCTAACTTTAAGCCTACCACAAACTTAAACCTAACCCTATCCCCTAACCCTAACTCTAACCCTAAACATAGCCCTAACTCTAACCCTAACCGTAACACTTACCCAAAACCCTCACCTTAACTGTAATCCTAACTCTAACTCTTACTGGAACCCTAAATTCAACCCTAATTATAACCCTATCCTAAACCTAACTGAAACACTAACCCGACCCTAACTCTAACCCTAATCCTTAGCCTAAACCGAACCTTAACCTTAAACCTAACCCGAAGCACTAACCCTAACTCTAACCCTAACCCTAAACCGAACCCTCACTCTTAACCAAAATTTCACCCTAACCATAGCCCTAAACCTACCCTAACTTCATTCAAACCCTAACCCTAACCAAAAGTAACCTAACACTAAACCTAACCCTAACTCTAAACCTAAACCAAAACCTAACCCTAACCCTGTTCCAAACCTGTACCCTAACCCCTAACCCTAAACCTCTCGCTTAACATAAACTTCACTCTAACTCTAACCCTAAAACTAAACATAACACTAAATCTCCCCCTAACCCTGACCCTAACCCTACTCCTAAGCGTAAAACTAACCCTAACCCTAAACTAAACCCTAGCCCTGACCCTAACTCGAACTCTAACGCTAATCCTAACCCTAAAACTTACCCTACACGCTCAGCTCAAATGGAAACCTAGCACTAACCCTCACCCTAACATCTAAACCTGACCCCAACCCTTAACCTAACCCTATCTCGAACCTTAGCCTAGCCGTAAACCTAACCACGACTTAACCCTATTACTTACCCTAACCCTAACTCTAAACCTAACCTTAACCCTAAACTTAATCCTAACCTTAACCCTAACCCTAACCCCAACGCTAAACGTACGCGCAACCCTCACCCTTAACAACTTCACCCTAAGCCTAACCCTAAACCGAACCCTAACTCTAACCCTAAACCTAACCCTATACCTGATCGTAAATTGACCCGAAAAAATAACCCTAACACTAAGCTTCACCCTAAACCTAACCCTCACCTTAACCGAAACACCAAACCCTAACCCTCATCCTTAACCTAAATTTCACCCTAAACCTAAGCCTAAGCCTAACCCTAAAACTAAACCTAACCCTAAACTATCGCCTAACTCTAGCCCCGACCCTAAACCTAACCCTAACTCTAACCTTAACCCTAACCCTAACTCTAACCTTAACCCTAACCGTAGCACCCTAAAATATCAGCAGGAAAGAGAATACAAAAGGCCTTTTCTCCCTGGGTGCTTTCACAATCTCTTAAAGCTAAAACTATGTCGTCGCTCCCCTGGAAGGATAAATGCACTGCGATGTCGTTTTTCAGAGGAAGCCTTGCGTTTGCAAGAGCAAATGAGGAATTCATTGCAGGAGAGACGAAGGAAAGAAAAGTTTCTCTCATCGTGGTTGTTTGCTCAGAGGACTGGATGAAGCTAGGGAGTTCTCCCTTTCACTGAGAAACGTGTAGGCTGCTGTTGCCTCTGCGCTGTCTTTTTTGCAAAAGAGAGTGTAGTTACACACTTTGAACTGTGCAAATGCACCGGCGTTTGCTAGGATTTCACCAAGCGCTTTGTTTTCCCTGGGCAAAAATGAGCCTTCACAATAGCTTAATGCCGACACTGCATACTCGTTCCAGTTCGAGAACAGGGCTACTGCAAAGGAGTTTTCCGGAGGAAACCTTCCCACCGCGAAGGGCAGATATGCCGAGCTTACTGCACAAAAGTGAAACCAATGCCGGTAATCTCATTCTAACTGCTTTTGTCAGAGGAATGGATGAAGTCAGAGTGTTCTTTTTTTCACTGAGATACACAAAATCTGATGTTGCCTCTGAGCTCTGTTCTTGGCAAATAACTGAAACTGACATCCATTCACGTGGAGAAACACATGGCTTTGCTAGGATATCTCTATGCACTGTGCTTTTCCTGGGCCTCACTGTACCAGTAGTATCTCGTCAGGGCAACACTGCATAGGATTTACTCTGCCAGGAGAGAGTTTACTGCTTTGTAGTTTGTGCTAGGAAACCTTGCCTTCGCAAGTGGAAACTGACCGAGTTCAGGCAGGAAAGAGAATACAAAAGGCTTTTTTTCTCCCTGGGTGCTTTCACAATCTCTTAAGGCTAAAACTATGTCGTCGCTCCTCTGGAATTACAAATGCACTTCGATGTAGCTTTTCCAGAAGAAGCCTTGCGTTTGCAAGAGCAAATGAGGAATTCATTGCAGGAAAGAGGAAGGAATAAAAGTTTCTCTCCTTATGCCTGCTTTGCTCAGAGGACTGGATGAAGTCAGGGAGTTCTTCCTTTCACTGAGAAACATGCAGGCTGCTGTTGCCTGTGCGCTCTCTTATTTGGAAAAGAGTCTGTAGTTAGACGCTTTGAACTGTGGAAAGGCACCGGGGTTCGTTAGGATTTCCCCAGGCGCTTTGCTTTCCCTGGGCCAAAACGAGCCTTCACAATAGCTTAAGGCTAACACTGCATACTCGTACCACTTCCAGAACACGGCTACCACAAGGCATTTCTCCCTATCCCTAACCCCAAACCGAACCCTAAGCCTAACCCAAAACCTAACCCTAAACCTAACCCTAACACTAACCCAAACACCTAACCCTAATACTAACCCTAAACCTCATCCTTAACCTCAACTTCACCCTAAACCTAAACCTAACCCTAACCCTAAAACTAAATTAACCCTAAACTATCACCTAACGCTAGCCCTAACCCTAACCCTAACCCTAACCCTAACTCTAACCCTAACCCTAACCGTACCACCCTGAAACATCAGCTTAACTGTAAACCTAACACTAACCCTCACATGAACCCCGTACCCTTTCCCCAACCGTAACCCTATCCCTAATCCTAACCCTAACCCTGACCTAAACCTAACCCTTACCCTAATCCTAAACTTAACCCTAACCGTAACTCTACCCTAACCCTAACCCTAAACCTAACAATCACTCTCAACTTGACCCTAACCCTAACCCTAAACCCTAGCACTAACTCTAACTCTAAACCTAACCCTAACCCTAACCTAGCCCTCCCCTTTACAGTAAACCTAGCCTTAACCCTAACCTTACCCCTACCTAAACCTAAACCTAACCCTAACACTAACTTTAAACCAAACTCCAACCTTAACCCTAACCCTCACTATTAACTGCAACTTCACCCTAACCCTAACCCCAACTCTAACCCTAACCCTAACCTTAACAATTAACCTAAACTAAAACCTCACCTTAACTCTAAACCTAACCCTAACCGTCACCCTAGCCCTTAACCATTTATATCCCCAACCCTAAACCTAACGCTATCCCTAACACTAACCCTAAACGAACGGTAACCCTAATCCAACGCTAACGCTAACATTAACCCTAAACATCAGCCTACACTAACCATAAACCTAACCCTCCACCCTGAACCAAACGTCTAACACTATCTATAATCCTAACCCTAATCCTAACCCTTATCCTATCCCTCAACCTTCATCTAAACTTCACACTAACCTTAAACCTAAACCTAACCCTAAACATAACCCCTAACCCTAACCCGAATCCTAAACCTAGCCTTCACACTGACCTCAACACAAACCCAAACTCTAGCTCTAACCATAAAAATAACCCTCACCCTATCCTAAACTTCATCCAAACCCTAACCCTAATCTTAATCCTAAACCTAACCCAAACCCTAACCTCGAACCTAATTCGAACCATAAAGCTAGTCCATCTGTAACCCTGAACCTTACCCTTACGATAGCCCTGAACCGAACCTTAAACCTAATCCTAATCCTAACCCTAGACGTAATCCTAACCCTAACCCTAACACTCACTCTAACCTTGACCCCAAATAGAACACTAACTCTAACCCTAATCCGGAACCTAAACGTAAATCTTACACTGCAACTAACCCTAACCGTAAACCTAACCGAAACTCTACCTCTCACCCTAATCATAACACCCTAAACCCTCACTTAACTCTAAAACTAACCGTAACCCTCACGCTAACCCCTAACCGTATCCCCAAACCTAACCCTGATGCTAAACCTAGCCCTAACCCGAACACTAACCTGAACCCCTAGCCATAACGATAACCCTAACCCTAACCCAAAGCCTCACCCCTAACACCAAAGCCTAACCCAAACCTTAACCCTAACTCTGACTCTAACTCTAACACTAACCCGAAACCGAATCATAAACCTAACCCTAACCCTAAACCAAATCTAACCATGACCAGAACCACAATTCCTAAGCGGAACCCTCACATAAACCCTAACTATAAACTACAACTCTAACCCCTAACACCTTACCATAACCATACTCCTAACCCTACCCAACTCTGACCCTAACCCTAACCCTCACCCCAACCAAAACGCCTAATACAACCCGCAAACCTAACCCTAACCGTAACACTAAACTTAATCCTAACCTAAAATCTAACCCTAACCCTAAAACTAAACAGAACCCGTAACCTTAACCCTAACCCTAAACATAACCTTAACACTAACCTGAAAACGAACCCAAACCTTAGCCATAAACCTAACCCTCACCCTATCTTAAACTTCACCCTATTCCTAACCCAAAGCTAACGCTAACTTTAACCCTAACCCTAAACCTAACCCTAACCTTAACCTTGGCCCACCTCTAACCCTAAACCTAACCCTTACAATATCTCTGGCGCTGAGCCTCACCCTAAACCTAACCCTCACCCTAACCCTAACCTAACCGTAACCTAACTTTAAGCCTACCACAAACTTAAACCTAACCCTATCCCCTAACCCTAACTCTAACCCTAAACATAGCCCTAACTCTAACCCTAACCGTAACACTTACCCAAAACCCTCACCTTAACTGTAATCCTAACTCTAACTCTTACTGGAACCCTAAATTCAACCCTAATTATAACCTTATCCTAAACCTAACTGAAACACTAACCCGACCCTAACTCTAACCCTAATCCTTAGCCTAAACCGAACCTTAACCTTAAACCTAACCCGAAGCACTAACCCTAACTCTAACCCTAACCCTAAACCGAACCCTCACTCTTAACCAAAATTTCACCCTAACCATAGCCCTAAACCTACCCTAACTTCATTCAAACCCTAACCCTAACCAAAAGTAACCTAACACTAAACCTAACCCTAACTCTAAACCTAAACCAAAACCTAACCCTAACCCTGTTCCAAACCTGTACCCTAACCCCTAACCCTAAACCTCTCGCTTAACATAAACTTCACTCTAACTCTAACCCTAAAACTAAACATAACACTAAATCTCCCCCTAACCCTGACCCTAACCCTACTCCTAAGCGTAAAACTAACCCTAACCCTAAACTAAACCCTAGCCCTGACCCTAACTCGAACTCTAACGCTAATCCTAACCCTAAAACTTACCCTACACGCTCAGCTCAAATGGAAACCTAGCACTAACCCTCACCCTAACATCTAAACCTGACCCCAACCCTTAACCTAACCCTATCTCGAACCTTAGCCTAGCCGTAAACCTAACCACGACTTAACCCTATTACTTACCCTAACCCTAACTCTAAACCTAACCTTAACCCTAAACTTAATCCTAACCTTAACCCTAACCCTAACCCCAACGCTAAACGTACGCGCAACCCTCACCCTTAACAACTTCACCCTAAGCCTAACCCTAAACCGAACCCTAACTCTAACCCTAAACCTAACCCTATACCTGATCGTAAATTGACCCGAAAAAATAACCCTAACACTAAGCTTCACCCTAAACCTAACCCTCACCTTAACCGAAACACCAAACCCTAACCCTCATCCTTAACCTAAATTTCACCCTAAACCTAAGCCTAAGCCTAACCCTAAAACTAAACCTAACCCTAAACTATCGCCTAACTCTAGCCCCGACCCTAAACCTAACCCTAACTCTAACCTTAACCCTAACCCTAACTCTAACCTTAACCCTAACCGTAGCACCCTAAAATATCAGCAGGAAAGAGAATACAAAAGGCCTTTTCTCCCTGGGTGCTTTCACAATCTCTTAAAGCTAAAACTATGTCGTCGCTCCCCTGGAAGGATAAATGCACTGCGATGTCGTTTTTCAGAGGAAGCCTTGCGTTTGCAAGAGCAAATGAGGAATTCATTGCAGGAGAGACGAAGGAAAGAAAAGTTTCTCTCATCGTGGTTGTTTGCTCAGAGGACTGGATGAAGCTAGGGAGTTCTCCCTTTCACTGAGAAACGTGTAGGCTGCTGTTGCCTCTGCGCTGTCTTTTTTGCAAAAGAGAGTGTAGTTACACACTTTGAACTGTGCAAATGCACCGGCGTTTGCTAGGATTTCACCAAGCGCTTTGTTTTCCCTGGGCAAAAATGAGCCTTCACAATAGCTTAATGCCGACACTGCATACTCGTTCCAGTTCGAGAACAGGGCTACTGCAAAGGAGTTTTCCGGAGGAAACCTTCCCACCGCGAAGGGCAGATATGCCGAGCTTACTGCACAAAAGTGAAACCAATGCCGGTAATCTCATTCTAACTGCTTTTGTCAGAGGAATGGATGAAGTCAGAGTGTTCTTTTTTTCACTGAGATACACAAAATCTGATGTTGCCTCTGAGCTCTGTTCTTGGCAAATAACTGAAACTGACATCCATTCACGTGGAGAAACACATGGCTTTGCTAGGATATCTCTATGCACTGTGCTTTTCCTGGGCCTCACTGTACCAGTAGTATCTCGTCAGGGCAACACTGCATAGGATTTACTCTGCCAGGAGAGAGTTTACTGCTTTGTAGTTTGTGCTAGGAAACCTTGCCTTCGCAAGTGGAAACTGACCGAGTTCAGGCAGGAAAGAGAATACAAAAGGCTTTTTTTCTCCCTGGGTGCTTTCACAATCTCTTAAGGCTAAAACTATGTCGTCGCTCCTCTGGAATTACAAATGCACTTCGATGTAGCTTTTCCAGAAGAAGCCTTGCGTTTGCAAGAGCAAATGAGGAATTCATTGCAGGAAAGAGGAAGGAATAAAAGTTTCTCTCCTTATGCCTGCTTTGCTCAGAGGACTGGATGAAGTCAGGGAGTTCTTCCTTTCACTGAGAAACATGCAGGCTGCTGTTGCCTGTGCGCTCTCTTATTTGGAAAAGAGTCTGTAGTTAGACGCTTTGAACTGTGGAAAGGCACCGGGGTTCGTTAGGATTTCCCCAGGCGCTTTGCTTTCCCTGGGCCAAAACGAGCCTTCACAATAGCTTAAGGCTAACACTGCATACTCGTACCACTTCCAGAACACGGCTACCACAAGGCATTTCTCCCTATCCCTAACCCCAAACCGAACCCTAAGCCTAACCCAAAACCTAACCCTAAACCTAACCCTAACACTAACCCAAACACCTAACCCTAATACTAACCCTAAACCTCATCCTTAACCTCAACTTCACCCTAAACCTAAACCTAACCCTAAAACTAAATTAACCCTAAACTATCACCTAACGCTAGCCCTAACCCTAACCCTAACCCTAACCCTAACTCTAACCCTAACCCTAACCGTACCACCCTGAAACATCAGCTTAACTGTAAACCTAACACTAACCCTCACATGAACCCCGTACCCTTTCCCCAACCGTAACCCTATCCCTAATCCTAACCCTAACCCTGACCTAAACCTAACCCTTACCCTAATCCTAAACTTAACCCTAACCGTAACTCTACCCTAACCCTAACCCTAAACCTAACAATCACTCTCAACTTGACCCTAACCCTAACCCTAAACCCTAGCACTAACTCTAACTCTAAACCTAACCCTAACCCTAACCTAGCCCTCCCCTTTACAGTAAACCTAGCCTTAACCCTAACCTTACCCCTACCTAAACCTAAACCTAACCCTAACACTAACTTTAAACCAAACTCCAACCTTAACCCTAACCCTCACTATTAACTGCAACTTCACCCTAACCCTAACCCCAACTCTAACCCTAACCCTAACCTTAACAATTAACCTAAACTAAAACCTCACCTTAACTCCAAACCTAACCCTAACCGTCACCCTAGCCCTTAACCATTTATATCCCCAACCCTAAACCTAACGCTATCCCTAACACTAACCCTAAACGAACGGTAACCCTAATCCAACGCTAACGCTAACATTAACCCTAAACATCAGCCTACACTAACCATAAACCTAACCCTCCACCCTGAACCAAACGTCTAACACTATCTATAATCCTAACCCTAATCCTAACCCTTATCCTATCCCTCAACCTTCATCTAAACTTCACACTAACCTTAAACCTAAACCTAACCCTAAACATAACCCCTAACCCTAACCCGAATCCTAAACCTAGCCTTCACACTGACCTCAACACAAACCCAAACTCTAGCTCTAACCATAAAAATAACTCTCACCCTATCCTAAACTTCATCCAAACCCTAACCCTAATCTTAATCCTAAACCTAACCCAAACCCTAACCTCGAACCTAATTCGAACCATAAAGCTAGTCCATCTGTAACCCTGAACCTAACCCTTACGATAGCCCTGAACCGAACCTTAAACCTAATCCTAATCCTAACCCTAGACGTAATCCTAACCCTAACCCTAACACTCACTCTAACCTTGACCCCAAATAGAACACTAACTCTAACCCTAATCCGGAACCTAAACGTAAATCTTACACTGCAACTAACCCTAACCGTAAACCTAACCGAAACTCTACCTCTCACCCTAATCATAACACCCTAAACCCTCACTTAACTCTAAAACTAACCGTAACCCTCACGCTAACCCCTAACCGTATCCCCAAACCTAACCCTGATGCTAAACCTAGCCCTAACCCGAACACTAACCTGAACCCCTAGCCATAACGATAACCCTAACCCTAACCCAAAGCCTCACCCCTAACACCAAAGCCTAACCCAAACCTTAACCCTAACTCTGACTCTAACTCTAACACTAACCCGAAACCGAATCATAAACCTAACCCTAACCCTAAACCAAATCTAACCATGACCAGAACCACAATTCCTAAGCGGAACCCTCACATAAACTCTAACCATAAACTACAACTCTAACCCCTAACACCTTACCATAACCGTTCTCCTAACCCTACCCAACTCTGACCCTAACCCTAACCCTCACCCCAACCAAAACGCCTAATACAACCCGCAAACCTAACCCTAACCGTAACACTAAACTTAATCCTAACCTAAAATCTAACCCTAACCCTAAAACTAAACAGAACCCGTAACCTTAACCCTAACCCTAAACATAACCTTAACACTAACCTGAAAACGAACCCAAACCTTAGCCATAAACCTAACCCTCACCCTATCTTAAACTTCACCCTATTCCTAACCCAAAGCTAACGCTAACTTTAACCCTAACCCTAAACCTAACCCTAACCTTAACCTTGGCCCACCTCTAACCCTAAACCTAACCCTTACAATATCTCTGGCGCTGAGCCTCACCCTAAACCTAATCCTAAACCTAACCCTCACCCTAACCCTAACCTAACCGTAACCTAACTTTAAGCCTACCACAAACTTAAACCTAACCCTATCCCCTAACCCTAACTCTAACCCTAAACATAGCCCTAACTCTAACCCTAACCGTAACACTTACCCAGAACCCTCACCTTAACTGTAATCCTAACTCTAACTCTTACTGGAACCCTAAATTCAACCCTAATTATAACCCTATCCTAAACCTAACTGAAACACTAACCCGACCCTAACTCTAACCCTAATCCTTAGCCTAAACCGAACCTTAACCTTAAACCTAACCCGAAGCACTAACCCTAACTCTAACCCTAACCCTAAACCGAACCCTCACTCTTAACCAAAATTTCACCCTAACCATAGCCCTAAACCTACCCTAACTTCATTCAAACCCTAACCCTAACCAAAAGTAACCTAACACTAAACCTAACCCTAACTCTAAACCTAAACCAAAACCTAACCCTAACCCTGTTCCAAACCTGTACCCTAACCCCTAACCCTAAACCTCTCGCTTAACATAAACTTCACTCTAACTCTAACCCTAAAACTAAACATAACACTAAATCTCCCCCTAACCCTGACCCTAACCCTACTCCTAAGCGTAAAACTAACCCTAACCCTAAACTAAACCCTAGCCCTGACCCTAACTCGAACTCTAACGCTAATCCTAACCCTAAAACTTACCCTACACGCTCAGCTCAAATGGAAACCTAGCACTAACCCTCACCCTAACATCTAAACCTGACCCCAACCCTTAACCTAACCCTATCTCGAACCTTAGCCTAGCCGTAAACCTAACCACGACTTAACCCTATTACTTACCCTAACCCTAACTCTAAACCTAACCTTAACCCTAAACTTAATCCTAACCTTAACCCTAACCCTAACCCCAACGCTAAACGTACGCGCAACCCTCACCCTTAACAACTTCACCCTAAGCCTAACCCTAAACCGAACCCTAACTCTAACCCTAAACCTAACCCTATACCTGATCGTAAATTGACCCGAAAAAATAACCCTAACACTAAGCTTCACCCTAAACCTAACCCTCACCTTAACCGAAACACCAAACCCTAACCCTCATCCTTAACCTAAATTTCACCCTAAACCTAAGCCTAAGCCTAACCCTAAAACTAAACCTAACCCTAAACTATCGCCTAACTCTAGCCCCGACCCTAAACCTAACCCTAACTCTAACCTTAACCCTAACCCTAACTCTAACCTTAACCCTAACCGTAGCACCCTAAAATATCAGCAGGAAAGAGAATACAAAAGGCCTTTTCTCCCTGGGTGCTTTCACAATCTCTTAAAGCTAAAACTATGTCGTCGCTCCCCTGGAAGGATAAATGCACTGCGATGTCGTTTTTCAGAGGAAGCCTTGCGTTTGCAAGAGCAAATGAGGAATTCATTGCAGGAGAGACGAAGGAAAGAAAAGTTTCTCTCATCGTGGTTGTTTGCTCAGAGGACTGGATGAAGCTAGGGAGTTCTCCCTTTCACTGAGAAACGTGTAGGCTGCTGTTGCCTCTGCGCTGTCTTTTTTGCAAAAGAGAGTGTAGTTACACACTTTGAACTGTGCAAATGCACCGGCGTTTGCTAGGATTTCACCAAGCGCTTTGTTTTCCCTGGGCAAAAATCAGCCTTCACAATAGCTTAATGCCGACACTGCATACTCGTTCCAGTTCGAGAACAGGGCTACTGCAAAGGAGTTTTCCGGAGGAAACCTTCCCACCGCGAAGGGCAGATATGCCGAGCTTACTGCACAAAAGTGAAACCAATGCCGGTAATCTCATTCTAACTGCTTTTGTCAGAGGAATGGATGAAGTCAGAGTGTTCTTTTTTTCACTGAGATACACAAAATCTGATGTTGCCTCTGAGCTCTGTTCTTGGCAAATAACTGAAACTGACATCCATTCACGTGGAGAAACACATGGCTTTGCTAGGATATCTCTATGCACTGTGCTTTTCCTGGGCCTCACTGTACCAGTAGTATCTCGTCAGGGCAACACTGCATAGGATTTACTCTGCCAGGAGAGAGTTTACTGCTTTGTAGTTTGTGCTAGGAAACCTTGCCTTCGCAAGTGGAAACTGACCGAGTTCAGGCAGGAAAGAGAATACAAAAGGCTTTTTTTCTCCCTGGGTGCTTTCACAATCTCTTAAGGCTAAAACTATGTCGTCGCTCCTCTGGAATTACAAATGCACTTCGATGTAGCTTTTCCAGAAGAAGCCTTGCGTTTGCAAGAGCAAATGAGGAATTCATTGCAGGAAAGAGGAAGGAATAAAAGTTTCTCTCCTTATGCCTGCTTTGCTCAGAGGACTGGATGAAGTCAGGGAGTTCTTCCTTTCACTGAGAAACATGCAGGCTGCTGTTGCCTGTGCGCTCTCTTATTTGGAAAAGAGTCTGTAGTTAGACGCTTTGAACTGTGGAAAGGCACCGGGGTTCGTTAGGATTTCCCCAGGCGCTTTGCTTTCCCTGGGCCAAAACGAGCCTTCACAATAGCTTAAGGCTAACACTGCATACTCGTACCACTTCCAGAACACGGCTACCACAAGGCATTTCTCCCTATCCCTAACCCCAAACCGAACCCTAAGCCTAACCCAAAACCTAACCCTAAACCTAACCCTAACACTAACCCAAACACCTAACCCTAATACTAACCCTAAACCTCATCCTTAACCTCAACTTCACCCTAAACCTAAACCTAACCCTAACCCTAAAACTAAATTAACCCTAAACTATCACCTAACGCTAGCCCTAACCCTAACCCTAACCCTAACCCTAACTCTAACCCTAACCCTAACCGTACCACCCTGAAACATCAGCTTAACTGTAAACCTAACACTAACCCTCACATGAACCCCGTACCCTTTCCCCAACCGTAACCCTATCCCTAATCCTAACCCTAACCCTGACCTAAACCTAACCCTTACCCTAATCCTAAACTTAACCCTAACCGTAACTCTACCCTAACCCTAACCCTAAACCTAACAATCACTCTCAACTTGACCCTAACCCTAACCCTAAACCCTAGCACTAACTCTAACTCTAAACCTAACCCTAACCTAGCCCTCCCCTTTACAGTAAACCTAGCCTTAACCCTAACCTTACCCCTACCTAAACCTAAACCTAACCCTAACACTAACTTTAAACCAAACTCCAACCTTAACCCTAACCCTCACTATTAACTGCAACTTCACCCTAACCCTAACCCCAACTCTAACCCTAACCCTAACCTTAACAATTAACCTAAACTAAAAGCTCACCTTAACTCCAAACCTAACCCTAACCGTCACCCTAGCCCTTAACCATTTATATCCCCAACCCTAAACTAACGCTATCCCTAACACTAACCCTAAACGAACGGTAACCCTAATCCAACGCTAACGCTAACATTAACCCTAAACATCAGCCTACACTAACCATAAACCTAACCCTCCACCCTGAACCAAACGTCTAACACTATCTATAATCCTAACCCTAATCCTAACCCTTATCCTATCCCTCAACCTTCATCTAAACTTCACACTAACCTTAAACCTAAACCTAACCCTAAACATAACCCCTAACCCTAACCCGAATCCTAAACCTAGCCTTCACACTGACCTCAACACAAACCCAAACTCTAGCTCTAACCATAAAAATAACTCTCACCCTATCCTAAACTTCATCCAAACCCTAACCCTAATCTTAATCCTAAACCTAACCCAAACCCTAACCTCGAACCTAATTCGAACCATAAAGCTAGTCCATCTGTAACCCTGAACCTAACCCTTACGATAGCCCTGAACCGAACCTTAAACCTAATCCTAATCCTAACCCTAGACGTAATCCTAACCCTAACCCTAACACTCACTCTAACCTTGACCCCAAATAGAACACTAACTCTAACCCTAATCCGGAACCTAAACGTAAATCTTACACTGCAACTAACCCTAACCGTAAACCTAACCGAAACTCTACCTCTCACCCTAATCATAACACCCTAAACCCTCACTTAACTCTAAAACTAACCGTAACCCTCACGCTAACCCCTAACCGTATCCCCAAACCTAACCCTGATGCTAAACCTAGCCCTAACCCGAACACTAACCTGAACCCCTAGCCATAACGATAACCCTAACCCTAACCCAAAGCCTCACCCCTAACACCAAAGCCTAACCCAAACCTTAACCCTAACTCTGACTCTAACTCTAACACTAACCCGAAACCGAATCATAAACCTAACCCTAACCCTAAACCAAATCTAACCATGACCAGAACCACAATTCCTAAGCGGAACCCTCACATAAACTCTAACCATAAACTACAACTCTAACCCCTAACACCTTACCATAACCGTTCTCCTAACCCTACCCAACTCTGACCCTAACCCTAACCCTCACCCCAACCGAAACGCCTAATACAACCCGCAAACCTAACCCTAACCGTAACACTAAACTTAATCCTAACCTAAAATCTAACCCTAACCCTAAAACTAAACAGAACCCGTAACCTTAACCCTAACCCTAAACATAACCTTAACACTAACCTGAAAACGAACCCAAACCTTAGCCATAAACCTAACCCTCACCCTATCTTAAACTTCACCCTATTCCTAACCCAAAGCTAACGCTAACTTTAACCCTAACCCTAAACCTAACCCTAACCTTAACCTTGGCCCACCTCTAACCCTAAACCTAACCCTTACAATATCTCTGGCGCTGAGCCTCACCCTAAACCTAATCCTAAACCTCACCCTAACCCTAACCTAACCGTAACCTAACTTTAAGCCTACCACAAACTTAAACCTAACCCTATCCCCTAACCCTAACTCTAACCCTAAACATAGCCCTAACTCTAACCCTAACCGTAACACTTACCCAGAACCCTCACCTTAACTGTAATCCTAACTCTAACTCTTACTGGAACCCTAAATTCAACCCTAATTATAACCCTATCCTAAACCTAACTGAAACACTAACCCGACCCTAACTCTAACCCTAATCCTTAGCCTAAACCGAACCTTAACCTTAAACCTAACCCGAAGCACTAACCCTAACTCTAACCCTAACCCTAAACCGAACCCTCACTCTTAACCAAAATTTCACCCTAACCATAGCCCTAAACCTACCCTAACTTCATTCAAACCCTAACCCTAACCAAAAGTAACCTAACACTAAACCTAACCCTAACTCTAAACCTAAACCAAAACCTAACCCTAACCCTGTTCCAAACCTGTACCCTAACCCCTAACCCTAAACCTCTCGCTTAACATAAACTTCACTCTAACTCTAACCCTAAAACTAAACATAACACTAAATCTCCCCCTAACCCTGACCCTAACCCTACTCCTAAGCGTAAAACTAACCCTAACCCTAAACTAAACCCTAGCCCTGACCCTAACTCGAACTCTAACGCTAATCCTAACCCTAAAACTTACCCTACACGCTCAGCTCAAATGGAAACCTAGCACTAACCCTCACCCTAACATCTAAACCTGACCCCAACCCTTAACCTAACCCTATCTCGAACCTTAGCCTAGCCGTAAACCTAACCACGACTTAACCCTATTACTTACCCTAACCCTAACTCTAAACCTAACCTTAACCCTAAACTTAATCCTAACCTTAACCCTAACCCTAACCCCAACGCTAAACGTACGCGCAACCCTCACCCTTAACAACTTCACCCTAAGCCTAACCCTAAACCGAACCCTAACTCTAACCCTAAACCTAACCCTATACCTGATCGTAAATTGACCCGAAAAAATAACCCTAACACTAAGCTTCACCCTAAACCTAACCCTCACCTTAACCGAAACACCAAACCCTAACCCTCATCCTTAACCTAAATTTCACCCTAAACCTAAGCCTAAGCCTAACCCTAAAACTAAACCTAACCCTAAACTATCGCCTAACTCTAGCCCCGACCCTAAACCTAACCCTAACTCTAACCTTAACCCTAACCCTAACTCTAACCTTAACCCTAACCGTAGCACCCTAAAATATCAGCAGGAAAGAGAATACAAAAGGCCTTTTCTCCCTGGGTGCTTTCACAATCTCTTAAAGCTAAAACTATGTCGTCGCTCCCCTGGAAGGATAAATGCACTGCGATGTCGTTTTTCAGAGGAAGCCTTGCGTTTGCAAGAGCAAATGAGGAATTCATTGCAGGAGAGACGAAGGAAAGAAAAGTTTCTCTCATCGTGGTTGTTTGCTCAGAGGACTGGATGAAGCTAGGGAGTTCTCCCTTTCACTGAGAAACGTGTAGGCTGCTGTTGCCTCTGCGCTGTCTTTTTTGCAAAAGAGAGTGTAGTTACACACTTTGAACTGTGCAAATGCACCGGCGTTTGCTAGGATTTCACCAAGCGCTTTGTTTTCCCTGGGCAAAAATGAGCCTTCACAATAGCTTAATGCCGACACTGCATACTCGTTCCAGTTCGAGAACAGGGCTACTGCAAAGGAGTTTTCCGGAGGAAACCTTCCCACCGCGAAGGGCAGATATGCCGAGCTTACTGCACAAAAGTGAAACCAATGCCGGTAATCTCATTCTAACTGCTTTTGTCAGAGGAATGGATGAAGTCAGAGTGTTCTTTTTTTCACTGAGATACACAAAATCTGATGTTGCCTCTGAGCTCTGTTCTTGGCAAATAACTGAAACTGACATCCATTCACGTGGAGAAACACATGGCTTTGCTAGGATATCTCTATGCACTGTGCTTTTCCTGGGCCTCACTGTACCAGTAGTATCTCGTCAGGGCAACACTGCATAGGATTTACTCTGCCAGGAGAGAGTTTACTGCTTTGTAGTTTGTGCTAGGAAACCTTGCCTTCGCAAGTGGAAACTGACCGAGTTCAGGCAGGAAAGAGAATACAAAAGGCTTTTTTTCTCCCTGGGTGCTTTCACAATCTCTTAAGGCTAAAACTATGTCGTCGCTCCTCTGGAATTACAAATGCACTTCGATGTAGCTTTTCCAGAAGAAGCCTTGCGTTTGCAAGAGCAAATGAGGAATTCATTGCAGGAAAGAGGAAGGAATAAAAGTTTCTCTCCTTATGCCTGCTTTGCTCAGAGGACTGGATGAAGTCAGGGAGTTCTTCCTTTCACTGAGAAACATGCAGGCTGCTGTTGCCTGTGCGCTCTCTTATTTGGAAAAGAGTCTGTAGTTAGACGCTTTGAACTGTGGAAAGGCACCGGGGTTCGTTAGGATTTCCCCAGGCGCTTTGCTTTCCCTGGGCCAAAACGAGCCTTCACAATAGCTTAAGGCTAACACTGCATACTCGTACCACTTCCAGAACACGGCTACCACAAGGCATTTCTCCCTATCCCTAACCCCAAACCGAACCCTAAGCCTAACCCAAAACCTAACCCTAAACCTAACCCTAACACTAACCCAAACACCTAACCCTAATACTAACCCTAAACCTCATCCTTAACCTCAACTTCACCCTAAACCTAAACCTAACCCTAACCCTAAAACTAAATTAACCCTAAACTATCACCTAACGCTAGCCCTAACCCTAACCCTAACCCTAACCCTAACTCTAACCCTAACCCTAACCGTACCACCCTGAAACATCAGCTTAACTGTAAACCTAACACTAACCCTCACATGAACCCCGTACCCTTTCCCCAACCGTAACCCTATCCCTAATCCTAACCCTAACCCTGACCTAAACCTAACCCTTACCCTAATCCTAAACTTAACCCTAACCGTAACTCTACCCTAACCCTAACCCTAAACCTAACAATCACTCTCAACTTGACCCTAACCCTAACCCTAAACCCTAGCACTAACTCTAACTCTAAACCTAACCCTAACCCTAACCTAGCCCTCCCCTTTACAGTAAACCTAGCCTTAACCCTAACCTTACCCCTACCTAAACCTAAACCTAACCCTAACACTAACTTTAAACCAAACTCCAACCTTAACCCTAACCCTCACTATTAACTGCAACTTCACCCTAACCCTAACCCCAACTCTAACCCTAACCCTAACCTTAACAATTAACCTAAACTAAAAGCTCACCTTAACTCCAAACCTAACCCTAACCGTCACCCTAGCCCTTAACCATTTATATCCCCAACCCTAAACCTAACGCTATCCCTAACACTAACCCTAAACGAACGGTAACCCTAATCCAACGCTAACGCTAACATTAACCCTAAACATCAGCCTACACTAACCATAAACCTAACCCTCCACCCTGAACCAAACGTCTAACACTATCTATAATCCTAACCCTAATCCTAACCCTTATCCTATCCCTCAACCTTCATCTAAACTTCACACTAACCTTAAACCTAAACCTAACCCTAAACATAACCCCTAACCCTAACCCGAATCCTAAACCTAGCCTTCACACTGACCTCAACACAAACCCAAACTCTAGCTCTAACCATAAAAATAACCCTCACCCTATCCTAAACTTCATCCAAACCCTAACCCTAATCTTAATCCTAAACCTAACCCAAACCCTAACCTCGAACCTAATTCGAACCATAAAGCTAGTCCATCTGTAACCCTGAACCTAACCCTTACGATAGCCCTGAACCGAACCTTAAACCTAATCCTAATCCTAACCCTAGACGTAATCCTAACCCTAACCCTAACACTCACTCTAACCTTGACCCCAAATAGAACACTAACTCTAACCCTAATCCGGAACCTAAACGTAAATCTTACACTGCAACTAACCCTAACCGTAAACCTAACCGAAACTCTACCTCTCACCCTAATCATAACACCCTAAACCCTCACTTAACTCTAAAACTAACCGTAACCCTCACGCTAACCCCTAACCGTATCCCCAAACCTAACCCTGATGCTAAACCTAGCCCTAACCCGAACACTAACCTGAACCCCTAGCCATAACGATAACCCTAACCCTAACCCAAAGCCTCACCCCTAACACCAAAGCCTAACCCAAACCTTAACCCTAACTCTGACTCTAACTCTAACACTAACCCGAAACCGAATCATAAACCTAACCCTAACCCTAAACCAAATCTAACCATGACCAGAACCACAATTCCTAAGCGGAACCCTCACATAAACCCTAACCATAAACTACAACTCTAACCCCTAACACCTTACCATAACCGTTCTCCTAACCCTACCCAACTCTGACCCTAACCCTAACCCTCACCCCAACCAAAACGCCTAATACAACCCGCAAACCTAACCCTAACCGTAACACTAAACTTAATCCTAACCTAAAATCTAACCCTAACCCTAAAACTAAACAGAACCCGTAACCTTAACCCTAACCCTAAACATAACCTTAACACTAACCTGAAAACGAACCCAAACCTTAGCCATAAACCTAACCCTCACCCTATCTTAAACTTCACCCTATTCCTAACCCAAAGCTAACGCTAACTTTAACCCTAACCCTAAACCTAACCCTAACCTTAACCTTGGCCCACCTCTAACCCTAAACCTAACCCTTACAATATCTCTGGCGCTGAGCCTCACCCTAAACCTAATCCTAAACCTAACCCTCACCCTAACCCTAACCTAACCGTAACCTAACTTTAAGCCTACCACAAACTTAAACCTAACCCTATCCCCTAACCCTAACTCTAACCCTAAACATAGCCCTAACTCTAACCCTAACCGTAACACTTACCCAAAACCCTCACCTTAACTGTAATCCTAACTCTAACTCTTACTGGAACCCTAAATTCAACCCTAATTATAACCCTGTCCTAAACCTAACTGAAACACTAACCCGACCCTAACTCTAACCCTAATCCTTAGCCTAAACCGAACCTTAACCTTAAACCTAACCCGAAGCACTAACCCTAACTCTAACCCTAACCCTAAACCGAACCCTCACTCTTAACCAAAATTTCACCCTAACCATAGCCCTAAACCTACCCTAACTTCATTCAAACCCTAACCCTAACCAAAAGTAACCTAACACTAAACCTAACCCTAACTCTAAACCTAAACCAAAACCTAACCCTAACCCTGTTCCAAACCTGTACCCTAACCCCTAACCCTAAACCTCTCGCTTAACATAAACTTCACTCTAACTCTAACCCTAAAACTAAACATAACACTAAATCTCCCCCTAACCCTGACCCTAACCCTACTCCTAAGCGTAAAACTAACCCTAACCCTAAACTAAACCCTAGCCCTGACCCTAACTCGAACTCTAACGCTAATCCTAACCCTAAAACTTACCCTACACGCTCAGCTCAAATGGAAACCTAGCACTAACCCTCACCCTAACATCTAAACCTGACCCCAACCCTTAACCTAACCCTATCTCGAACCTTAGCCTAGCCGTAAACCTAACCACGACTTAACCCTATTACTTACCCTAACCCTAACTCTAAACCTAACCTTAACCCTAAACTTAATCCTAACCTTAACCCTAACCCTAACCCCAACGCTAAACGTACGCGCAACCCTCACCCTTAACAACTTCACCCTAAGCCTAACCCTAAACCGAACCCTAACTCTAACCCTAAACCTAACCCTATACCTGATCGTAAATTGACCCGAAAAAATAACCCTAACACTAAGCTTCACCCTAAACCTAACCCTCACCTTAACCGAAACACCAAACCCTAACCCTCATCCTTAACCTAAATTTCACCCTAAACCTAAGCCTAAGCCTAACCCTAAAACTAAACCTAACCCTAAACTATCGCCTAACTCTAGCCCCGACCCTAAACCTAACCCTAACTCTAACCTTAACCCTAACCCTAACTCTAACCTTAACCCTAACCGTAGCACCCTAAAATATCAGCAGGAAAGAGAATACAAAAGGCCTTTTCTCCCTGGGTGCTTTCACAATCTCTTAAAGCTAAAACTATGTCGTCGCTCCCCTGGAAGGATAAATGCACTGCGATGTCGTTTTTCAGAGGAAGCCTTGCGTTTGCAAGAGCAAATGAGGAATTCATTGCAGGAGAGACGAAGGAAAGAAAAGTTTCTCTCATCGTGGTTGTTTGCTCAGAGGACTGGATGAAGCTAGGGAGTTCTCCCTTTCACTGAGAAACGTGTAGGCTGCTGTTGCCTCTGCGCTGTCTTTTTTGCAAAAGAGAGTGTAGTTACACACTTTGAACTGTGCAAATGCACCGGCGTTTGCTAGGATTTCACCAAGCGCTTTGTTTTCCCTGGGCAAAAATGAGCCTTCACAATAGCTTAATGCCGACACTGCATACTCGTTCCAGTTCGAGAACAGGGCTACTGCAAAGGAGTTTTCCGGAGGAAACCTTCCCACCGCGAAGGGCAGATATGCCGAGCTTACTGCACAAAAGTGAAACCAATGCCGGTAATCTCATTCTAACTGCTTTTGTCAGAGGAATGGATGAAGTCAGAGTGTTCTTTTTTTCACTGAGATACACAAAATCTGATGTTGCCTCTGAGCTCTGTTCTTGGCAAATAACTGAAACTGACATCCATTCACGTGGAGAAACACATGGCTTTGCTAGGATATCTCTATGCACTGTGCTTTTCCTGGGCCTCACTGTACCAGTAGTATCTCGTCAGGGCAACACTGCATAGGATTTACTCTGCCAGGAGAGAGTTTACTGCTTTGTAGTTTGTGCTAGGAAACCTTGCCTTCGCAAGTGGAAACTGACCGAGTTCAGGCAGGAAAGAGAATACAAAAGGCTTTTTTTCTCCCTGGGTGCTTTCACAATCTCTTAAGGCTAAAACTATGTCGTCGCTCCTCTGGAATTACAAATGCACTTCGATGTAGCTTTTCCAGAAGAAGCCTTGCGTTTGCAAGAGCAAATGAGGAATTCATTGCAGGAAAGAGGAAGGAATAAAAGTTTCTCTCCTTATGCCTGCTTTGCTCAGAGGACTGGATGAAGTCAGGGAGTTCTTCCTTTCACTGAGAAACATGCAGGCTGCTGTTGCCTGTGCGCTCTCTTATTTGGAAAAGAGTCTGTAGTTAGACGCTTTGAACTGTGGAAAGGCACCGGGGTTCGTTAGGATTTCCCCAGGCGCTTTGCTTTCCCTGGGCCAAAACGAGCCTTCACAATAGCTTAAGGCTAACACTGCATACTCGTACCACTTCCAGAACACGGCTACCACAAGGCATTTCTCCCTATCCCTAACCCCAAACCGAACCCTAAGCCTAACCCAAAACCTAACCCTAAACCTAACCCTAACACTAACCCAAACACCTAACCCTAATACTAACCCTAAACCTCATCCTTAACCTCAACTTCACCCTAAACCTAAACCTAACCCTAACCCTAAAACTAAATTAACCCTAAACTATCACCTAACGCTAGCCCTAACCCTAACCCTAACCCTAACCCTAACTCTAACCCTAACCCTAACCGTACCACCCTGAAACATCAGCTTAACTGTAAACCTAACACTAACCCTCACATGAACCCCGTACCCTTTCCCCAACCGTAACCCTATCCCTAATCCTAACCCTAACCCTGACCTAAACCTAACCCTTACCCTAATCCTAAACTTAACCCTAACCGTAACTCTACCCTAACCCTAACCCTAAACCTAACAATCACTCTCAACTTGACCCTAACCCTAACCCTAAACCCTAGCACTAACTCTAACTCTAAACCTAACCCTAACCCTAACCTAGCCCTCCCCTTTACAGTAAACCTAGCCTTAACCCTAACCTTACCCCTACCTAAACCTAAACCTAACCCTAACACTAACTTTAAACCAAACTCCAACCTTAACCCTAACCCTCACTATTAACTGCAACTTCACCCTAACCCTAACCCCAACTCTAACCCTAACCCTAACCTTAACAATTAACCTAAACTAAAAGCTCACCTTAACTCCAAACCTAACCCTAACCGTCACCCTAGCCCTTAACCATTTATATCCCCAACCCTAAACTAACGCTATCCCTAACACTAACCCTAAACGAACGGTAACCCTAATCCAACGCTAACGCTAACATTAACCCTAAACATCAGCCTACACTAACCATAAACCTAACCCTCCACCCTGAACCAAACGTCTAACACTATCTATAATCCTAACCCTAATCCTAACCCTTATCCTATCCCTCAACCTTCATCTAAACTTCACACTAACCTTAAACCTAAACCTAACCCTAAACATAACCCCTAACCCTAACCCGAATCCTAAACCTAGCCTTCACACTGACCTCAACACAAACCCAAACTCTAGCTCTAACCATAAAAATAACCCTCACCCTATCCTAAACTTCATCCAAACCCTAACCCTAATCTTAATCCTAAACCTAACCCAAACCCTAACCTCGAACCTAATTCGAACCATAAAGCTAGTCCATCTGTAACCCTGAACCTAACCCTTACGATAGCCCTGAACCGAACCTTAAACCTAATCCTAATCCTAACCCTAGACGTAATCCTAACCCTAACCCTAACACTCACTCTAACCTTGACCCCAAATAGAACACTAACTCTAACCCTAATCCGGAACCTAAACGTAAATCTTACACTGCAACTAACCCTAACCGTAAACCTAACCGAAACTCTACCTCTCACCCTAATCATAACACCCTAAACCCTCACTTAACTCTAAAACTAACCGTAACCCTCACGCTAACCCCTAACCGTATCCCCAAACCTAACCCTGATGCTAAACCTAGCCCTAACCCGAACACTAACCTGAACCCCTAGCCATAACGATAACCCTAACCCTAACCCAAAGCCTCACCCCTAACACCAAAGCCTAACCCAAACCTTAACCCTAACTCTGACTCTAACTCTAACACTAACCCGAAACCGAATCATAAACCTAACCCTAACCCTAAACCAAATCTAACCATGACCAGAACCACAATTCCTAAGCGGAACCCTCACATAAACCCTAACCATAAACTACAACTCTAACCCCTAACACCTTACCATAACCATACTCCTAACCCTACCCAACTCTGACCCTAACCCTAACCCTCACCCCAACCAAAACGCCTAATACAACCCGCAAACCTAACCCTAACCGTAACACTAAACTTAATCCTAACCTAAAATCTAACCCTAACCCTAAAACTAAACAGAACCCGTAACCTTAACCCTAACCCTAAACATAACCTTAACACTAACCTGAAAACGAACCCAAACCTTAGCCATAAACCTAACCCTCACCCTATCTTAAACTTCACCCTATTCCTAACCCAAAGCTAACGCTAACTTTAACCCTAACCCTAAACCTAACCCTAACCTTAACCTTGGCCCACCTCTAACCCTAAACCTAACCCTTACAATATCTCTGGCGCTGAGCCTCACCCTAAACCTAATCCTAAACCTAACCCTCACCCTAACCCTAACCTAACCGTAACCTAACTTTAAGCCTACCACAAACTTAAACCTAACCCTATCCCCTAACCCTAACTCTAACCCTAAACATAGCCCTAACTCTAACCCTAACCGTAACACTTACCCAAAACCCTCACCTTAACTGTAATCCTAACTCTAACTCTTACTGGAACCCTAAATTCAACCCTAATTATAACCCTGTCCTAAACCTAACTGAAACACTAACCCGACCCTAACTCTAACCCTAATCCTTAGCCTAAACCGAACCTTAACCTTAAACCTAACCCGAAGCACTAACCCTAACTCTAACCCTAACCCTAAACCGAACCCTCACTCTTAACCAAAATTTCACCCTAACCATAGCCCTAAACCTACCCTAACTTCATTCAAACCCTAACCCTAACCAAAAGTAACCTAACACTAAACCTAACCCTAACTCTAAACCTAAACCAAAACCTAACCCTAACCCTGTTCCAAACCTGTACCCTAACCCCTAACCCTAAACCTCTCGCTTAACATAAACTTCACTCTAACTCTAACCCTAAAACTAAACATAACACTAAATCTCCCCCTAACCCTGACCCTAACCCTACTCCTAAGCGTAAAACTAACCCTAACCCTAAACTAAACCCTAGCCCTGACCCTAACTCGAACTCTAACGCTAATCCTAACCCTAAAACTTACCCTACACGCTCAGCTCAAATGGAAACCTAGCACTAACCCTCACCCTAACATCTAAACCTGACCCCAACCCTTAACCTAACCCTATCTCGAACCTTAGCCTAGCCGTAAACCTAACCACGACTTAACCCTATTACTTACCCTAACCCTAACTCTAAACCTAACCTTAACCCTAAACTTAATCCTAACCTTAACCCTAACCCTAACCCCAACGCTAAACGTACGCGCAACCCTCACCCTTAACAACTTCACCCTAAGCCTAACCCTAAACCGAACCCTAACTCTAACCCTAAACCTAACCCTATACCTGATCGTAAATTGACCCGAAAAAATAACCCTAACACTAAGCTTCACCCTAAACCTAACCCTCACCTTAACCGAAACACCAAACCCTAACCCTCATCCTTAACCTAAATTTCACCCTAAACCTAAGCCTAAGCCTAACCCTAAAACTAAACCTAACCCTAAACTATCGCCTAACTCTAGCCCCGACCCTAAACCTAACCCTAACTCTAACCTTAACCCTAACCCTAACTCTAACCTTAACCCTAACCGTAGCACCCTAAAATATCAGCAGGAAAGAGAATACAAAAGGCCTTTTCTCCCTGGGTGCTTTCACAATCTCTTAAAGCTAAAACTATGTCGTCGCTCCCCTGGAAGGATAAATGCACTGCGATGTCGTTTTTCAGAGGAAGCCTTGCGTTTGCAAGAGCAAATGAGGAATTCATTGCAGGAGAGACGAAGGAAAGAAAAGTTTCTCTCATCGTGGTTGTTTGCTCAGAGGACTGGATGAAGCTAGGGAGTTCTCCCTTTCACTGAGAAACGTGTAGGCTGCTGTTGCCTCTGCGCTGTCTTTTTTGCAAAAGAGAGTGTAGTTACACACTTTGAACTGTGCAAATGCACCGGCGTTTGCTAGGATTTCACCAAGCGCTTTGTTTTCCCTGGGCAAAAATGAGCCTTCACAATAGCTTAATGCCGACACTGCATACTCGTTCCAGTTCGAGAACAGGGCTACTGCAAAGGAGTTTTCCGGAGGAAACCTTCCCACCGCGAAGGGCAGATATGCCGAGCTTACTGCACAAAAGTGAAACCAATGCCGGTAATCTCATTCTAACTGCTTTTGTCAGAGGAATGGATGAAGTCAGAGTGTTCTTTTTTTCACTGAGATACACAAAATCTGATGTTGCCTCTGAGCTCTGTTCTTGGCAAATAACTGAAACTGACATCCATTCACGTGGAGAAACACATGGCTTTGCTAGGATATCTCTATGCACTGTGCTTTTCCTGGGCCTCACTGTACCAGTAGTATCTCGTCAGGGCAACACTGCATAGGATTTACTCTGCCAGGAGAGAGTTTACTGCTTTGTAGTTTGTGCTAGGAAACCTTGCCTTCGCAAGTGGAAACTGACCGAGTTCAGGCAGGAAAGAGAATACAAAAGGCTTTTTTTCTCCCTGGGTGCTTTCACAATCTCTTAAGGCTAAAACTATGTCGTCGCTCCTCTGGAATTACAAATGCACTTCGATGTAGCTTTTCCAGAAGAAGCCTTGCGTTTGCAAGAGCAAATGAGGAATTCATTGCAGGAAAGAGGAAGGAATAAAAGTTTCTCTCCTTATGCCTGCTTTGCTCAGAGGACTGGATGAAGTCAGGGAGTTCTTCCTTTCACTGAGAAACATGCAGGCTGCTGTTGCCTGTGCGCTCTCTTATTTGGAAAAGAGTCTGTAGTTAGACGCTTTGAACTGTGGAAAGGCACCGGGGTTCGTTAGGATTTCCCCAGGCGCTTTGCTTTCCCTGGGCCAAAACGAGCCTTCACAATAGCTTAAGGCTAACACTGCATACTCGTACCACTTCCAGAACACGGCTACCACAAGGCATTTCTCCCTATCCCTAACCCCAAACCGAACCCTAAGCCTAACCCAAAACCTAACCCTAAACCTAACCCTAACACTAACCCAAACACCTAACCCTAATACTAACCCTAAACCTCATCCTTAACCTCAACTTCACCCTAAACCTAAACCTAACCCTAACCCTAAAACTAAATTAACCCTAAACTATCACCTAACGCTAGCCCTAACCCTAACCCTAACCCTAACCCTAACTCTAACCCTAACCCTAACCGTACCACCCTGAAACATCAGCTTAACTGTAAACCTAACACTAACCCTCACATGAACCCCGTACCCTTTCCCCAACCGTAACCCTATCCCTAATCCTAACCCTAACCCTGACCTAAACCTAACCCTTACCCTAATCCTAAACTTAACCCTAACCGTAACTCTACCCTAACCCTAACCCTAAACCTAACAATCACTCTCAACTTGACCCTAACCCTAACCCTAAACCCTAGCACTAACTCTAACTCTAAACCTAACCCTAACCCTAACCTAGCCCTCCCCTTTACAGTAAACCTAGCCTTAACCCTAACCTTACCCCTACCTAAACCTAAACCTAACCCTAACACTAACTTTAAACCAAACTCCAACCTTAACCCTAACCCTCCACTATTAACTGCAACTTCACCCTAACCCTAACCCCAACTCTAACCCTAACCCTAACCTTACAAATTAACCTAAACTAAAAGGCTCACCTTAACTCCAAACCTAACCCTAACCGTCACCCTAGCCCTTAACCATTTATATCCCCAACCCTAAACTAACGCTATCCCTAACACTAACCCTAAACGAACGGTAACCCTAATCCAACGCTAACGCTAACATTAACCCTAAACATCAGCCTACACTAACCATAAACCTCCACCCTGAACCAAACGTCCTAACACTATCTATAATCCTAACCCTAATCCTAACCCTTATCCTATCCCTCAACCTTCATCTAAACTTCACACTAACCTTAAACCTAAACCTAACCCTAAACATAACCCCTAACCCTAACCCGAATCCTAAACCTAGCCTTCACACTGACCTCAACACAAACCCAAACTCTAGCTCTAACCATAAAAATAACCCTCACCCTATCCTAAACTTCATCCAAACCCTAACCCTAATCTTAATCCTAAACCTAACCCAAACCCTAACCTCGAACCTAATTCGAACCATAAAGCTAGTCCATCTGTAACCCTGAACCTAACCCTTACGATAGCCCTGAACCGAACCTTAAACCTAATCCTAATCCTAACCCTAGACGTAATCCTAACCCTAACCTAACACTCACTCTAACCTTGACCCCAAATAGAACACTAACTCTAACCCTAATCGGAACCTAAACGTAAATCTTACACTGCAACTAACCCTAACCGTAAACCTAACCGAAACTCTACCTCTCACCCTAATCATAACACCCTAAACCCTCACTTAACTCTAAAACTAACCGTACCCTCACGCTAACCCCTAACCGTATCCCCAAACCTAACCCTGATGCTAAACCTAGCCCTAACCCGAACACTAACCTGAACCCCTAGCCATAACGATAACCCTAACCCTAACCAAAGCCTCACCCCTAACACCAAAGCCTAACCCAAACCTTAACCCTAACTCTGACTCTAACTCTAACACTAACCCGAAACCGAATCATAAACCCTAACCCTAACCCTAAACCAAATCTAACCATGACCAGAACCACAATTCCTAAGCGGAACCCTCACATAAACCCTAACCATAAACTACAACTCTAACCCCTAACACCTTACCATAACCATACTCCTAACCCTACCCAACTCTGACCCTAACCCTAACCCTCACCCAACCAAAACGCCTAATACAACCCGCAAACCTAACCCTAACCGTAACACTAAACTTAATCCTAACCTAAAATCTAACCCTAACCCTAAAACTAAACAGAACCCGTAACCTTAACCCTAACCCTAAACATAACCTTAACACTAACCTGAAAACGAACCCAAACCTTAGCCATAAACCTAACCCTCACCCTATCTTAAACTTCACCCTATTCCTAACCCAAAGCTAACGCTAACTTTAACCCTAACCCTAAACCTAACCCTAACCTTAACCTTGGCCACCTCTAACCCTAAACCTAACCCTTACAATATCTCTGGCGCTGAGCCTCACCCTAAACCTAATCCTAAACCTAACCCTCACCCTAACCCTATACCTAACCGTAACCTAACTTTAAGCCTACCACAAACTTAAACCTAACCCTATCCCCTAACCCAATACTATCTCTC